>NW_022265851.1:5000-174367 GCF_002021735.2 Oncorhynchus kisutch | reverse complement strand
TCTGATAGTGGTAGTAGGGTGGGTAGATGTCTAGTCTCCTTCATGGCTCTAATCTGATATTGTTAGTGGGCTGGTAGATGTCTAGACTCCCTTATGGTTCTAATCTGATAGTGGAAGTGGGGTGGTAGATGTCTACTCTCCTTTTTGGCACTAATCTGATAGTGGTAGTGGGGTGGTAGATGTCTATCCTCCCTTTTGGCTATAATCTGATAGTGGTAGATGCCTAGCCTGCTCTATGGCTCTAATGTGATAGTGGTAAAGGGGTGGTAGATGTCTAGGCTCCCTTATGGCTCTAATCTGATAGTGGTAGATAACTAGTCTGCTTGGTGGCTCTAATCTGATAGTGGTAGTGGGGTGGTAGATGTCTAGTCTCCCTTATGGCTCTAATGTGATAGTGGTAAAGGGGTGGTAGATGTCGAGTATCCCTTATGGCTCTAATCTGATAGTGGTAGTAGGGTTGGTAGATGTCTAATCTCCCTTATGGCTCTAATCTGATATTGTTAGTGGGCTGGTAGATGTCTAGTCTCCCTTATGGTACTAATCTGATAGTGGAAGTGGGGTGGTAATGTCTAACCTCCCTTTTGGCTATAAATCTGATAGTGGTAGATGCCTAGTCTGCTCTATGGCTCTAATGTGATAGTGGTAAAGGGGTGGTAGATGTCTAGCTCCTTATGGCTCTAATCTGATAGTGGTAGATGCCTAGTCTGCTTGGTGGCTCTAATCTGATAGTGGTAGTGGGGGTGTAGATGTCTAGTCTCCCCTATGGCTCTAATGTGATAGTGGTTAGTGGGTTGGTATATGTCTAGTCTCCTTTATGGCTCTAATCGGATAGTGGTAGTGGGGTGGTAGATGTCTAGTCTCCCTTATGGATCTAATCTGATAGTTGTAGTGGGTGGTAGATGTCTATCTGTCCTATGGCTCTAATTGATAGTGGTAAAGGGGTGGTAGGATTGTCTATGTCTCCTTTATGGCTCGTATCTGATAGTGGTTATGCCTAGTCCTGCTTATTATGGCTCTAAATCCGATAGTGGTATTGGGTGGGTAGCATGATCTAAGTCTCCCTTATGGATCTAATCTTGATATGGTAGTGGGGGTGGTAGATGTCTTCTCTCTCCCTTTGGTGGCTATAATCTGATAGTGGTAGATTCCTACTCTGATTTATGGCTCTAATCATGATAATGGTAAGTGGGGTGGTAGAATGTCTAAGACTCCCTTTTGGCTCTAATGTGATAGTGGTAATGGGGTGGTAGATGTCTAGTCTCCCGAATGGATCTAATATGATAGTTTAGTGGGGTGGTAGATGTCTAGTCTCCCTAATGGCTCTAATCTTTTAGTGGTATATTCCTAGTCTGCTTTATGGCTCTAATCTGATAGCTGTAGTGGGGTGGTAGATGTCTAGTCTCCTTTATGGCTCTAATCCGACAGTGGTAGTGGGGTGGTAGATTTATAGTCTCCCTTATGGCTCTAATCTGATAGTGGTAGTAGGGTGGTAGATGTCTAGTCTCCTTTATGGCTCTAATCTGATATTGTTAGTGGGCTGGTAGATGTCTAGACTCCCTTATGGTTCTAATCTGATAGTGGAAGTGGGGTGGTAGATGTCTACTCTCCTTTTTGGCACTAATCTGATAGTGGTAGTGGGGTGGTAGATGTCTATTCTCCCTTTTGGCTATAATCTGATAGTGGTAGATTCCTAGTCTGATTTATGGCTCTAATCTGATAATGATAGTGGGGTGGTAGATGTCTAGTCTCCCTTATGGCTCTAATGTGATAGTGGTAAAGGGGTGTTAGATGTCTAGGCTCCTTATGGCTCTAAATCTGGCAGTGGTATATGCCTAGTCTGCTTTATGGCTCTAATCTGATAGTGGTAGTGGGGTGGTAGATGTCTACTCTCCTTTCTGGCACTAATCTGATAGTGGTAGTGGGGTGGTATATGTCTATTCTCCCTTTTGGCTATATTCTGATAGTGGTAGATGCCTAGTCTGCTTGATGGCTCTAATCTGATAGTGGTAGTGGGGTGGTAGATGTCTAGTCTCCCTTATGGCTCTAATGTGATAGTGGTAAAGGGGTGTTAGATGTCTCCCTTATGGCTCTAATCTGATAGTTGTAGTAGGGTGGTAGATGTCTAGTCTCCTTTATGGCTCTATTCTGATATTGTTAGTGGGCTGGTAGATGTCTAGACTCCCTTATGGTTCTAATCTGATAGTGGAAGTGGGGTGGTAGATGTCTATCCTCCCTTTTGGCTATAATCTGATAGTGGTAGATGCCTAGTCTGCTTGATGGCTCTAATCTGATAGTGGTAGTGGAGTGGTAGATGTCTAGTCTCCTTTATGGCTCTAATCCGATAGTGGTATTGGGTTGGTAGATGTCTAGTCTCCCTTATGGATCTAATCTGATAGTGGTAGTGGGGCGGTAGATGTCTACTCTCCTTCCTGGCACTAATCTGATAGTGGTAGTGGGGTGGTAGATGTCTATTCTCCCTTATGGCTCTAATCTGATAGTGGTATATGCCTAGTCTGCTTTATGGCTCTAATCTGATAGTGGTAGTGGGGTGGTAGATGTCTAGTCTCCCCTATGGCTCTAATGTGATAGTGGTAGTGGGTTGGTAGATGTCTCGTCTCCCTTATGGGATCTAATCTGATAGTGGTAGTGGGGTGGTAGATGTCTAGTCCTCTTTATGGCTCTAATCCGACAGTGGTAGTGGGGTGGTAGATGTATAGCCTCCCTTATGGCTCTAATCTGATAGTGGTAGTGGGGTGGTAGATGTCTAGTCTCCCTAATGGCTCTAATCCTTTAGTGGTATATGCCTAGTCTGCTTTATGGCTCTAATCTGATAGTGGTAGAGGGGTGGTAGATGTCTAGTCTCCCTTATGGCTCTAATGTGATAGTGGTAAAGGGGTGGTAGATGTCTAGTCTCCCTTATGGACCTAATCTGATATTGGTAGTGGGGTGGTAGATGTCTACTCTCCTTTCTGGAACTAATCTGATAGTGGTAGTGGGGTGGTAGATGTCTATTCGCCCTTTTGGCTATAATCTGATAGTGGTATATGCCTAGTCTCCCTTATGGATCTAATCTGATAGTGGTAGTGGGGTGGTAGATGTTTAGTCTCCCTTATGGCTCTAATGTGATAGTGGTAAAGGGGTGGTAGATGTCTAGCCTCCCTTATGGCTCTAATCTGATAGTGTTAGTAGATGTCTAGTCTCCTTTATGGCTCTAATCTGATATTGTTAGTGGGCTGGTAGATGTCTAGACTCCCCTTTGGCTATAATCTGATAGTGGTAGATGCCTAGTCTGCTTGATGGCTCTAATCTGATAGTGGTAGTGGGGTGGTAGATGTCTCGTGTCCCTTATGGATCTAATCTGATAGTGGTAGTGGGGTGGTAGATGTCTAGTCTCCTTTATGGCTCTAAACCGACAGTGGTAGTGGGGTGGTAGATGTATAGTTTCCCTTATGGCTCTAATCTGATAGTGGTATATGCCTAGTCTGCTTTATGGCTCTAATCTGATAGTGGTAGTGGGCTGGTAGATGTCTAGACTCCCCTTTGGCTATAATCTGATAGTGGTAGATGCCTAGTCTGCTTGATGGCTCTAATCTGATAGTGGTAGTGGGGTGGTAGATGTCTCGTGTCCCTTATGGATCTAATCTGATAGTGGTAGTGGGGTGGTAGATGTCTCATCTCCCTTATGGATCTAATCTGATAGTGGTAGTGGGGTGGTAGATGTCTACTCTCCTTTCTGGCACTAATCTGATAGTGGTAGTGGGTGGTAGATGTCTAGTCTCCTTTATGGCTCTAAACCGACAGTGGTAGTGGGGTGGTAGATGTATAGGCTCCCTTATGGTTCTAATCTGATAGTGGTAGTTGGGTGGTAGATGTGTAGTCTCCGTAATGGCTCTAATCTTTTAGTGGTATATGCCTAGTCTGCTTGATGGCTCTAATCTGATAGTGGTAGTGGGGTGGTAGATGTCTAGTCTCCCATATGGCTCTAATGTGATAGTGGTAAAGGGGTGGTAGATGTCTAGGTTCCCTTATGGCTCTAATCTGATAGTGGTATATACCTAGTCTGCTTTATGGCTCTAATCCGATAGTGGTATTGGGTTGGTAGATGTCTAGTCTCCCATATGGCTCTAATGTGATAGTGGTAAAGGGGTGGTAGATGTCTAGGCTCCCTTATGGCTCTAATGTGATAATGGTAGTGGGGTGGTAGATGTCTAGACTCCCTTATGGTTCTAATCTGATAGTGGTAGTGGGGTGGTAGATGTCTATTCGCCCTTTTGGCTATAATCTGATAGTGGTATATGCCTAGTCTCCTTTATGGATCTAATCTGATAGTGGTAAAGGGGTGGTAGATGTCTACTCTCCTTTTTGGCACTAATCTGATAGTGGTAGTGGGGTGGTAGATGTCTAGTCTCCTTTATGGCTCTAATCCGACAGTGGTAGTGGGGTGGTAGATGTATAGTCTCCCTTATGGCTATAATCTGATAGTGGTAGATGCCTAGTCTGCTTGATGGCTCTAATCTGATAGTGGTAGTGGGGTGGTAGATGTCTCGTGTCCCTTATGGATCTAATCTGATAGTGGTAGTGGGGTGGTAGATGTCTAGTCTCCTTTATGGCTCTAAACCGACAGTGGTAGTGGGGTGGTAGATGTCTAGTCTCCCCTATGGCTCTAATGTGATAGTGGTAGTGGGTTGGTAAGATGTCTCATCTCCCTTATGGATCTAATCTGATAGTGGTAGTGGGGTGGTAGATGTCTACTCTCCTTTCTGGCACTAATCTGATAGTGGTAGTGGGTGGTAGATGTCTAGTCTCCTTTATGGCTCTAAACCGACAGTGGTAGTGGGGTGGTAGATGTATAGGCTCCCTTATGGTTCTAATCTGATAGTGGTAGTTGGGTGGTAGATGTGTAGTCTCCGTAATGGCTCTAATCTTTTAGTGGTATATGCCTAGTCTGCTTGATGGCTCTAATCTGATAGTGGTAGTGGGGGTGGTAGATGTCTAGTCTCCCATATGGCTCTAATGTGATAGTGGTAAAGGGGTGGTAGATGTCTAGGTTCCCTTATGGCTCTAATCTGATAGTGGTATATACCTAGTCTGCTTTATGGCTCTAATCCGATAGTGGTATTGGGTTGGTAGATGTCTAGTCTCCCATATGGCTCTAATGTGATAGTGGTAAAGGGGTGGTAGATGTCTAGGCTCCCTTATGGCTCTAATGTGATAATGGTAGTGGGGTGGTAGATGTCTAGACTCCCTTATGGTTCTAATCTGATAGTGGTAGTGGGGTGGTAGATGTCTATTCGCCCTTTTGGCTATAATCTGATAGTGGTATATGCCTAGTCTCCTTTATGGATCTAATCTGATAGTGGTAAAGGGGTGGTAGATGTCTACTCTCCTTTTTGGCACTAATCTGATAGTGGTAGTGGGGTGGTAGATGTCTAGTCTCCTTTATGGCTCTAATCCGACAGTGGTAGTGGGGTGGTAGATGTATAGTCTCCCTTATGGCTCTAATCTGATAGTGGTAGTAGGGTGGTAGATGTCTAGTCTCCCTTTTGGCTATAATCTGATAGTGGTAGATTCCTAGTCTGATTTATGGCTCTAATCTGATAATGATAGTGGGGTGGTAGATGTCTAGTCTCCTTTATGGCTCTAATCTGATATTGTTAGTGGGCTGGTAGATGTCTAGTCTCCCTTATGGTACTAATCTGATAGTGGAAGTGGGGTGGTAGATGTCTAATCTCCCTTATGGCTCTAATCTGATAGTGGAAGTGGGGTGGTAGATGTCTATCCTCCCTTTTGGCTATAATCTGATAGTGGTAGATGCCTAGTCTGCTCTATGGCTCTAATGTGATAGTGGTAAAGGGGTGGTAGATGTCTAGGCTCCCTTATGGCTCTAATCTGATAGTGGTAGATGCCTAGTCTGCTTGGTGGCTCTAATCTGATAGTGGTAGATGTCTAGTCTCCCCTATGGCTCTAATGTGATAGTGGTAGTGGGTTGGTATATGTCTAGTCTCCTTTATGGCTCTAATCGGATAGTGGTAGTGGGGTGGTAGATGTCTAGTCTCCCTTATGGATCTAATCTGATAGTGGTAGAGGGGTGGTAGATGTCTAATCTCCCTTTTGGCTCTAATGTGATAGTGGTAATGGGGTGGTAGATGTCTAGTCTCCCTAATGGATCTAATATGATAGTTGTAGTGGGGTGGTAGATGTCTACTCTCCTTTCTGGCACTAATCTGATAGTGGTAAAGGGGTGGTAGATGTCTAGTCTCCTTTATGGCTCTAATCTGATAGTGGTATATGCCTAGTCTGCTTTATGGCTCTAATCCGATAGTGGTATTGGGTTGGTAGATGTCTAGTCTCCCTTATGGATCTAATCTGATAGTGGTAGTGGGGTGGTAGATGTCTACTCTCCTTCCTGGCACTAATCTGATAGTGGTAGTGGGGTGGTAGATGTCTATTCTCCCTTTTGGCTATAATCTGATAGTGGTAGATTCCTACTCTGATTTATGGCTCTAATCTGATAATGGTAGTGGGGTGGTAGATGTCTAGGCTCCCTTTTGGCTCTAATGTGATAGTGGTAATGGGGTGGTAGATGTCTAGTCTCCCGAATAATCTGATAGTGGTAGATGCCTAGCCTGCTCTATGGCTCTAATATGATAGTGGTAAAGGGGTGGTAGATGTCTAGGCTCCCTTATGGCTCTAATCTGATAGTGGTAGATAACTAGTCTGCTTGGTGGCTCTAATCTGATAGTGGTAGTGGGGTGGTAGATGTCTAGTCTCCCTTATGGCTCTAATGTGATAGTGGTAAAGGGGTGGTAGATGTCGAGTATCCCTTATGGCTCTAATCTAATAGTGGTAGTAGGGTGGTAGATGTCTAATCTCCCTTATGGCTCTAATCTGATATTGTTAGTGGGCTGGTAGATGTCTAGACTCCCTTATGGTTCTAATCTGATAGTGGAAGTGGGGTTGTAGATGTCTATCCTCCCTTTTGGCTATAATCTGATAGTGGTAGATGCCTAGTCTGCTTGATGGCTCTAATCTGATAGTGGTAGTGGAGTGGTAGATGTCTAGTCTCCTTTATGGCTCTAATCCGATAGTGGTATTGGGTTGGTAGATGTCTAGTCTCCCTTATGGATCTAATCTGATAGTGGTATATGCCTAGTCTGCTTTATGGCTCTAATCTGATAGTGGTAGTGGGGTGGTAGATGTCTAGTCTCCCCTATGGCTCTAATGTGATAGTGGTAATGGGTTGGTAGATGTCTCGTCTCCCTTATGGATCTAATCTGATAGTGGTAGTGGGGTGGTAGATGTCTAGTCCTCTTTATGGCTCTAATCCGACAGTGGTAGTGGGGTGGTAGATGTATAGCCTCCCTTATGGCTCTAATCTGATAGTGGTAGTGGGGTGGTAGATGTCTAGTCTCCCTAATGGCTCTAATCTTTTAGTGGTATATGCCTAGTCTGCTTTATGGCTCTAATCTGATAGTGGTAGTGGGGTGGTAGATGTCTAGTCTCCCTTATGGCTCTAATGTGATAGTGGTAAAGGGGTGGTAGATGTCTAGTCTCCCTTATGGACCTAATCTGATATTGGTAGTGGGGTGGTAGATGTCTACTCTCCTTTCTGGAACTAATCTGATAGTGGTAGTGGGGTGGTAGATGTCTATTCGCCCTTTTGGCTATAATCTGATAGTGGTATATGCCTAGTCTCCCTTATGGATCTAATCTGATAGTACGGTGGTAGATGTTTAGTCTCCCTTATGACTCTAACGTGATAGTGGTAGTGGGGTGGTAGATGTCTAGTCTCCCTTATGGCTCTAATGTGATAGTGGTAAAGGGGTGGTAGATGTCTAGTCTCCCTTATGGCTCTAATCTGATAGTGGTAGTAGATGTCTAGTCTCCTTTATGGCTCTAATCTGATATTGTTAGTGGGCTGGTAGATGTCTAGTCTCCCCTTTGGCTATAATCTGATAGTGGTAGATGCCTAGTCTGCTTGATGGCTCTAATCGGATAGTGGGCTGGTAGATGTCTAGTCTCCTTTATGGCTCTAATCTGATAGTGGTAGTGGGGTGGTAGATGTCTCGTGTCCCTTATGGATCTAATCTGATAGTGGTAGTGGGGTGGTAGATGTCTACTCTCCTTTCTGGCACTAATCTGATAGTGGTAGTGGGGTGGTAGATGTCTAGTCTCCTTTATGGCTCTAAACCGACAGTGGTAGTGGGGTGGTAGATGTATAGTTTCCCTTATGGCTCTAATCTGATAGTGGTATATGCCTAGTCTGCTTTATGGCTCTAATCTGATAGTGGTAGTGGGGTGGTAGATGTCTAGTCTCCCCTATGGCTCTAATGTGATAGTGGTAGTGGGTTGGTAAGATGTCTCATCTCCCTTATGGATCTAATCTGATAGTGGTAGTGGGGTGGTAGATGTCTACTCTCCTTTCTGGCACTAATCTGATAGTGGTAGTGGGGTGGTAGATGTCTATTCGCCCTTTTGGCTATAATCTGATAGTGGTATATGCCTAGTCTCCCTTATGGATCTAATCTGATAGTACGGTGGTAGATGTTTAGTCTCCTTTATGGCTCTAATCTGATATTGTTAGTGGGCTGGTAGATGTCTAGACTCCCCTTTGGCTATAATCTGATAGTGGTAGATGCCTAGTCTGCTTGATGGCTCTAATCTGATAGTGGGCTGGTAGATGTCTAGTCTCCTTTATGGCTCTAATCTGATAGTGGTAGTGGGGTGGTAGATGTCTAGTCTCCTTTATGGCTCTAAACCGACAGTGGTAGTGGGGTGGTAGATGTCTCGTGTCCCTTATGGATCTAATCTGATAGTGGTAGTGGGGTGGTAGATGTCTACTCTCCTTTCTGGCACTAATCTGATAGTGGTAGTGGGGTGGTAGATGTCTAGTCTCCTTTATGGCTCTAAACCGACAGTGGTAGTGGGGGTGGTAGATGTATAGTTTCCCTTATGGCTCTAATCTGATAGTGGTATATGCCTAGTCTGCTTTATGGCTCTAATCTGATAGTGGTAGTGGGGTGGTAGATGTCTAGTCTCCCCTATGGCTCTAATGTGATAGTGGTAGTGGGTTGGTAAGATGTCTCATCTCCCTTATGGATCTAATCTGATAGTGGTAGTGGGGTGGTAGATGTCTACTCTCCTTTCTGGCTCTAATGTGATAGTGGTAAAGGGGTGTTAGATGTCTAGGCTCCCTTATGGCTCTAATCTGGCAGTGGTATATGCCTAGTCTGCTTTATGGCTCTAATCTGATAGTGGTAGTGGGGTGG
Source organism: Oncorhynchus kisutch (assembly GCF_002021735.2). Taxonomy (NCBI): domain Eukaryota; kingdom Metazoa; phylum Chordata; class Actinopteri; order Salmoniformes; family Salmonidae; genus Oncorhynchus; species Oncorhynchus kisutch. Next base: position 165,098 of record NW_022265851.1, on the reverse strand, counting down.
TAGATGTCTACTCTCCTTTCTGGCACTAATCTGATAGTGGTAGTGGGGTGTTAGATGTCTAGTCTCCCTTATGGCTCTAATCTGATAGTTGTAGTAGGGTGGTAGATGTCTAGTCTCCTTTATGGCTCTATTCTGATATTGTTAGTGGGCTGGCAGATGTCTAGACTCCCTTATGGTTCTAATCTGATAGTGGAAGTGGGGTGGTAGATGTCTATCCTCCCTTTTGGCTATAATCTGATAGTGGTAGATGCCTAGTCTGCTTGATGGCTCTAATCTGATAGTGGTAGTGGAGTGGTAGATGTCTAGTCTCCTTTATGGCTCTAATCCGATAGTGGTATTGGGTTGGTAGATGTCTATTCTCCCTTATGGCTCTAATCTGATAGTGGTATATGCCTAGTCTGCTTTATGGCTCTAATCTGATAGTGGTAGTGGGGTGGTAGATGTCTAGTCTCCCCTATGGCTCTAATGTGATAGTGGTAGTGGGTTGGTAGATGTCTCGTCTCCCTTATGGATCTAATCTGATAGTGGTAGTGGGGTGGTAGATGTCTAGTCCTCTTTATGGCTCTAATCCGACAGTGGTAGTGGGGTGGTAGATGTATAGCCTCCCTTATGGCTCTAATCTGATAGTGGTAGTGGGGTGGTAGATGTCTAGTCTCCCTAATGGCTCTAATCTTTTAGTGGTATATGCCTAGTCTGCTTTATGGCTCTAATCTGATAGTGGTAGTGGGGTGGTAGATGTCTAGCCTCCCTTATGGCTCTAATGTGATAGTGGTAAAGGGGTGGTAGATGTCTAGTCTCCCTTATGGACCTAATCTGATATTGGTAGTGGGGTGGTAGATGTCTACTCTCCTTTCTGGAACTAATCTGATAGTGGTAGTGGGGTGGTAGATGTCTATTCGCCCTTTTGGCTATAATCTGATAGTGGTATATGCCTAGTCTCCCTTATGGATCTAATCTGATAGTACGGTGGTAGATGTTTAGTCTCCCTTATGACTCTAATGTGATAGTGGTAGTGGGGTGGTAGATGTCTAGTCTCCCTTATGGCTCTAATGTGATAGTGGTAAAGGGGTGGTAGATGTCTAGTCTCCCTTATGGCTCTAATCTGATAGTGGTAGTAGATGTCTAGTCTCCTTTATGGCTCTAATCTGATATTGTTAGTGGGCTGGTAGATGTCTAGACTCCCCTTTGGCTATAATCTGATAGTGGTAGATGCCTAGTCTGCTTGATGGCTCTAATCTGATAGTGGGCTGGTAGATGTCTAGTCTCCTTTATGGCTCTAATCTGATAGTGGTAGTGGGGTGGTAGATGTCTAGTCTCCTTTATGGCTCTAAACCGACAGTGGTAGTGGGGTGGTAGATGTCTACTCTCCTTTCTGGCACTAATCTGATAGTGGTAGTGGGGTGGTAGATGTCTAGTCTCCTTTATGGCTCTAAACCGACAGTGGTAGTGGGGTGGTAGATGTATAGTTTCTCTTATGGCTCTAATCTGATAGTGGTATATGCCTAGTCTGCTTTATGGCTCTAATCTGATAGTGGTAGTGGGGTGGTAGATGTCTAGTCTCCCCTATGGCTCTAATGTGATAGTGGTAGTGGGTTGGTAAGATGTCTCATCTCCCTTATGGATCTAATCTGATAGTGGTAGTGGGGTGGTAGATGTCTACTCTCCTTTCTGGCACTAATCTGATAGTGGTAGTGGGGTGGTAGATGTCTAGTCTCCTTTATGGCTCTAAACCGACAGTGGTAGTGGGGTGGTAGATGTATAGGCTCCCTTATGGTTCTAATCTGATAGTGGTAGTTGGGTGGTAGATGTCTAGTCTCCGTAATGGCTCTAATCTTTTAGTGGTATATGCCTAGTCTGCTTGATGGCTCTAATCTGATAGTGGTAGTGGGGTGGTAGATGTCTAGTCTCCCATATGGCTCTAATGTGATAGTGGTAAAGGGGTGGTAGATGTCTAGGTTCCCTTATGGCTCTAATCTGATAGTGGTATATGCCTAGTCTGCTTTATGGCTCTAATCCGATAGTGGTATTGGGTTGGTAGATGTCTAGTCTCCCATATGGCTCTAATGTGATAGTGGTAAAGGGGTGGTAGATGTCTAGGCTCCCTTATGGCTCTAATGTGATAATGGTAGTGGGGTGGTAGATGTCTAGACTCCCTTATGGTTCTAATCTGATAGTGGTAGTGGGGTGGTAGATGTCTATTCGCCCTTTTGGCTATAATCTGATAGTGGTATATGCCTAGTCTCCTTTATGGATCTAATCTGATAGTGGTAGTGGGGTGGTAGATGTCTAGTCTCCCTTATGGCTCTAATCTGATAGTGGTAGTACGGTGGTAGATGTCTAGTCTCCCTTATGGATCTAATCTGATAGTACGGTGGTAGATGTTTAGTCTCCCTTATGACTCTAATGTGATAGTGGTAGTGGGGTGGTAGATGTCTAGTCTCCCTTATGGCTCTAATGTGATAGTGGTAAAGGGGTGGTAGATGTCTAGTCTCCCTTATGGCTCTAATCTGATAGTGGTAGTAGATGTCTAGTCTCCTTTATGGCTCTAATCTGATATTGTTAGTGGGCTGGTAGATGTCTAGACTCCCCTTTGGCTATAATCTGATAGTGGTAGATGCCTAGTCTGCTTGATGGCTCTAATCTGATAGTGGCAGTGGGCTGGTAGATGTCTAGTCTCCTTTATGGCTCTAATCTGATAGTGGTAGTGGGGTGGTAGATGTCTCGTGTCCCTTATGGATCTAATCTGATAGTGGTAGTGGGGTGGTAGATGTCTACTCTCCTTTCTGGCACTAATCTGATAGTGGTAGTGGGGTGGTAGATGTCTAGTCTCCTTTATGGCTCTAAACCGACAGTGGTAGTGGGGTTGTAGATGTATAGTTTCCCTTATGGTTCTAATCTGATAGTGGTAGTTGGGTGGTAGATGTCTAGTCTCCGTAATGGCTCTAATCTTTTAGTGGTATATGCCTAGTCTGCTTGATGGCTCTAATCTGATAGTGGTAGTGGGGTGGTAGATGTCTAGTCTCCCATATGGCTCTAATGTGATAGTGGTAAAGGGGTGGTAGATGTCTAGGTTCCCTTATGGCTCTAATCTGATAGTGGTATATGCCTAGTCTGCTTTATGGCTCTAATCCGATAGTGGTATTGGGTTGGTAGATGTCTAGTCTCCCATATGGCTCTAATGTGATAGTGGTAAAGGGGTGGTAGATGTCTAGGTTCCCTTATGGCTCTAATCTGATAGTGGTATATGCCTAGTCTGCTTTATGGCTCTAATCTGATAGGGGTCGTGGGGTGGTAGATGTCTAGACTCCCTTATGGTTCTAATCTGATAGTGGAAGTGGGGTGGTAGATGTCTATCCTCCCTTTTGGCTATAATCTGATAGTGGTAGATGCCTAGTCTGCTTGATGGCTCTAATCTGATAGTGGTAGTGGGGTGGTAGATGTCTAGTCTCCCATATGGCTCTAATGTGATAGTGGTAAAGGGGTGGTAGATGTCTAGTCTCCCTTATGGCTCTAATCTGATAGTGGAAGTGGGGTGGTAGATGTCTATCCTCCCTTATGGCTCTAATCTGATAGTGGTATATGCCTAGTCTGCTTTATGGCTCTAATCTGATAGTGGTAGTGGGGTGGTAGATGTCTAGTCTCCTTTCTGGCACTAATCTGATAGTGGTAGTGGGGTGGTAGATGTGTAGTCTCCCTTATGGTTCTAATATGATAGTGGAAGTGGGGTGGTAGATATCTATCCTCCCTTTTGGCTATAATCTGATAGTGGTAGATGCCTAGTCTGCTTGATGGCTCTAATCTGATAGTGGTAGTGGGGTGGTAGATGTCTAGTCTCCTTTATGGCTCTAATCTGATAGTGGTAGTGGGGTGGTAGATGTCTAGGCTCCCTTATGGCTCTAATCTGATAGTGGTAGTAGGGTGGTAGATGTGTAGTCTCCTTTTTGGCTCTAATCTGATAGTGGTATATGCTTAGTCTCCCTTATGGTTCTAATCTGATAGTGGAAGTGGGGTGGTAGATGTCTAGTCTCCTTTATGGCTATAATCTGATAGTGGTAGATGCCTAGTCTGCTTGATGGCTCTAATCTGATAGTGGTAGTGGGGTGGTAGATGTCTAGTCTCCCTTATGGCTCTAACCCGATAGTGGTATTGGGTTGGTAGATGTCTAGTCTCCCTTATGGATCTAATCTGATAGTGGTAGTGGGGTGGTAGATGTCTACTCTCCTTTCTGGCACTAATCTGATAGTGGTAGTGGGGTGGTAGATGTCTAGTCTGCTTTATGGCTCTAATCTGATTTTGTTAGTGGGCTGGTAGATGTCTAGTCTCCCTTTTGGTTCTAATCTGATAGTGGTAGTGGGTTGGTAGATGTCTAGTCTCCCTTTTGGCTATAATCTGATAGTGGTAGATGCCTATTCAAATCAAATCAAATATATTCATATAGCCCTTCGTACATCAGCTGATATCTCAAAGTGCTGTACAGAAACCCAGCCTAAAACCCCAAACAGCAAGCAATGCAGGTGTAGAAGCACGGTGCCTAGGAAAAACTCCCTAGAAAGGCCAAAACCTAGGAAGAAACCTAGAGAGGAACCAGGCTATGTGGGGTGGCCAGTCCTCTTCTGGCTGTGCCGGGTGGAGATTATAACAGAACATGGCCAAGATGTTCAAATGTTCATAAATGACCAGCATGTTCGAATAATAATAAGGCAGAACAGTTGAAACTGGAGCAGCAGCACGGCCAGGTGGACTGGGGACAGCAAGGAGTCATCATGTCAGGTAGTCCTGGGGCATGGTCCTAGGGCTCAGGTCCTCCGAGAGAGAGAAAGAAAGAGAGAAGGAGAAAATTAGAGAACGCACACTTAGATTCACACAGGACACCGAATAGGACAGGAGAAGTACTCCAGATATAACAAACTGACCCTAGCCCCCCGACACATAAACTACTGCAGCATAAATACTGGAGGCTGAGCCTAGTCTGCTTGATGGCTCTAATCTGATAGTGGTAGTGGGGTGGTAGATGTCTATTCTCCCTTTAGGCTATAATCTGATAGTGGTAGTGGGGTAGTAGATGTCTCCCTTATGGCTCTAATCTGATAGTGGTAGTGGGGTGGTAGATGTCTAGTCTCCCTTATGGCTCTAATCTGATAGTGGTAGCGGGGTGGTAGATGTCTAGTCTCCTTTATGGCTCTACTCTGATATTGTTAGTGGGGTGGTAGATGTCTAGACTCCCTTATGGTTCTAATCTGATAGTGGTAGATGCCTAGTCTCCCTTATGGATCTAATCTGATAATGGTAGTGGGGCGGTAGACGTCTAGTCTCCTTTCTGGCACTAATCTGATAGTGGAAGTGGGGTGGTAGATGTCTAGTCTCCTTTATGGCTCTAATCTGATAGTTGTATTGGGGTAGTAGATGTCTCCCTTATGGCTCTAATCTGATAGTGGTAGTGGGGTGGTAGATGTCTATCCTCCCTTTTGGCTATAATCTGATAGTGGTAGATGCCTAGTCTCCCTTATGGCTCTAATCTGATAGTGGTAGTGGGGTGATAGATGTCTAGTCTCCCTTTTGGTTCTAATCTGATAGTGGTAGTGGGTTGGTAGATGTCTAGTCTCCCTTTTGGCTATAATCTGATAGTGGTAGATGCCTAGTCTCCTTTATGGATCTAATCTGATAGTGGTAGTGGGGTGGTAGATGTCTAGTCTCCTTTCTGGCACTAATCTGATAGTGGTAGTGGGGTAGTAGATGTCTAGACTCCCTTATGGTTCTAATCTGATAGTGGTAGTGGGGTGGTAGATGTCTAGTCTCCTTTCTGGCACTAATCTGATAGTGGTAGTGGGGTAGTAGATGTCTAGTCTCCCATATGGCTCTAATGTGATAGTGGTAAAGGGGTGGTAGATGTCTAGGTTCCCTTATGGCTCTAATCTGATAGTGGTATATGCCTAGTCTGCTTTATGGCTCTAATCCGATAGTGGTATTGGGTTGGTAGATGTCTAGTCTCCCATATGGCTCTAATGTGATAGTGGTAAAGGGGTGGTAGATGTCTAGGTTCCCTTATGGCTCTAATCTGATAGTGGTATATGCCTAGTCTGCTTTATGGCTCTAATCTGATAGGGGTCGTGGGGTGGTAGATGTCTAGACTCCCTTATGGTTCTAATCTGATAGTGGAAGTGGGGTGGTAGATGTCTATCCTCCCTTTTGGCTATAATCTGATAGTGGTAGATGCCTAGTCTGCTTGATGGCTCTAATCTGATAGTGGTAGTGGGGTGGTAGATGTCTAGTCTCCCATATGGCTCTAATGTGATAGTGGTAAAGGGGTGGTAGATGTCTAGTCTCCCTTATGGCTCTAATCTGATAGTGGAAGTGGGGTGGTAGATGTCTATCCTCCCTTATGGCTCTAATCTGATAGTGGTATATGCCTAGTCTGCTTTATGGCTCTAATCTGATAGTGGTAGTGGGGTGGTAGATGTCTAGTCTCCTTTCTGGCACTAATCTGATAGTGGTAGTGGGGTGGTAGATGTGTAGTCTCCCTTATGGTTCTAATATGATAGTGGAAGTGGGGTGGTAGATATCTATCCTCCCTTTTGGCTATAATCTGATAGTGGTAGATGCCTAGTCTGCTTGATGGCTCTAATCTGGTAGTGGTAGTGGGGTGGTAGATGTCTAGTCTCCTTTATGGCTCTAATCTGATAGTGGTAGTGGGGTGGTAGATGTCTAGGCTCCCTTATGGCTCTAATCTGATAGTGGTAGTAGGGTGGTAGATGTGTAGTCTCCTTTTGGCTCTAATCTGATAGTGGTATATGCTTAGTCTCCCTTATGGTTCTAATCTGATAGTGGAAGTGGGGTGGTAGATGTCTAGTCTCCTTTATGGCTATAATCTGATAGTGGTAGATGCCTAGTCTGCTTGATGGCTCTAATCTGATAGTGGTAGTGGGGTGGTAGATGTCTAGTCTCCCTTATGGCTCTAATCCGATAGTGGTATTGGGTTGGTAGATGTCTAGTCTCCCTTATGGATCTAATCTGATAGTGGTAGTGGGGTGGTAGATGTCTACTCTCCTTTCTGGCACTAATCTGATAGTGGTAGTGGGGTGGTAGATGTCTAGTCTGCTTTATGGCTCTAATCTGATTTTGTTAGTGGGCTGGTAGATGTCTAGTCTCCCTTTTGGTTCTAATCTGATAGTGGTAGTGGGTTGGTAGATGTCTAGTCTCCCTTTTGGCTATAATCTGATAGTGGTAGATGCCTATTCAAATCAAATCAAATATATTCATATAGCCCTTCGTACATCAGCTGATATCTCAAAGTGCTGTACAGAAACCCAGCCTAAAACCCCAAACAGCAAGCAATGCAGGTGTAGAAGCACGGTGCCTAGGAAAAACTCCCTAGAAAGGCCAAAACCTAGGAAGAAACCTAGAGAGGAACCAGGCTATGTGGGGTGGCCAGTCCTCTTCTGGCTGTGCCGGGTGGAGATTATAACAGAACATGGCCAAGATGTTCAAATGTTCATAAATGACCAGCATGTTCGAATAATAATAAGGCAGAACAGTTGAAACTGGAGCAGCAGCACGGCCAGGTGGACTGGGGACAGCAAGGAGTCATCATGTCAGGTAGTCCTGGGGCATGGTCCTAGGGCTCAGGTCCTCCGAGAGAGAGAAAGAAAGAGAGAAGGAGAAAATTAGAGAACGCACACTTAGATTCACACAGGACACCGAATAGGACAGGAGAAGTACTCCAGATATAACAAACTGACCCTAGCCCCCCGACACATAAACTACTGCAGCATAAATACTGGAGGCTGAGCCTAGTCTGCTTGATGGCTCTAATCTGATAGTGGTAGTGGGGTGGTAGATGTCTATTCTCCCTTTAGGCTATAATCTGATAGTGGTAGTGGGGTAGTAGATGTCTCCCTTATGGCTCTAATCTGATAGTGGTAGTGGGGTGGTAGATGTCTAGTCTCCCTTATGGCTCTAATCTGATAGTGGTAGCGGGGTGGTAGATGTCTAGTCTCCTTTATGGCTCTACTCTGATATTGTTAGTGGGGTGGTAGATGTCTAGACTCCCTTATGGTTCTAATCTGATAGTGGTAGATGCCTAGTCTCCCTTATGGATCTAATCTGATAATGGTAGTGGGGCGGTAGACGTCTAGTCTCCTTTCTGGCACTAATCTGATAGTGGAAGTGGGGTGGTAGATGTCTAGTCTCCTTTATGGCTCTAATCTGATAGTTGTATTGGGGTAGTAGATGTCTCCCTTATGGCTCTAATCTGATAGTGGTAGTGGGGTGGTAGATGTCTATCCTCCCTTTTGGCTATAATCTGATAGTGGTAGATGCCTAGTCTCCCTTATGGCTCTAATCTGATAGTGGTAGTGGGGTGATAGATGTCTAGTCTCCCTTTTGGTTCTAATCTGATAGTGGTAGTGGGTTGGTAGATGTCTAGTCTCCCTTTTGGCTATAATCTGATAGTGGTAGATGCCTAGTCTCCTTTATGGATCTAATCTGATAGTGGTAGTGGGGTAGTAGATGTCTAGACTCCCTTATGGTTCTAATCTGATAGTGGTAGTGGGGTGGTAGATGTCTAGTCTCCTTTCTGGCACTAATCTGATAGTGGTAGTGGGGTAGTAGATGTCTAGTCTCCTTTCTGGCACTAATCTGATAGTGGTAGTGGGGTAGTAGATGTCTCCCTTATGGCTCTAATCTGATAGTGGTAGTGGGGTGATAGATGTCTAGTCTCCCTTTTGGTTCTAATCTGATAGTGGTAGTGGGTTGGTAGATGTCTAGTCTCCCTTTTGGCTATAATCTGATAGTGGTAGATGCCTAGTCAAATCAAATCAAATCAATTTATATAGCCCTTCGTACATCAGCTGATATCTCAAAGTGCTGTACAGAAACCCAGCCTAAAACCCCAAACAGCAAGAAATGCAGGTGTAGAAGCACGGTGCCTAGGAAAAACTCCCTAGAAAGGACAGAACCTAGGAAGAAACTTAGAGAGGAACCAGGCTATGTGGGGTGGTAGATGTCTATTCTCCCTTTAGGCTATAATCTGATAGTGGTACATGCCTAGTCTGCATTATGGCTATAATCTGATCATGGAAGTGGGGTGGTAGATGTCTAGCTTCCCGTATGGCTCTAATCTGATAGTGGCATATGCCTAGTCTGCTTTATGGCACTAATCTGATAGTGGTAGTGGGGTGGTAGATGCCACCCTTATGGCTCTAATCTGATAGTGGTAGTGGGGTAGTAGATGTCTCCCTTATGGCTCTAATCTGATAGTGGTAGTAGGGTGGTAGATGTCTAGCCTCCCTTATGGCTCTAATCTGATAGTGGTCGTGGGGTAGTAGATGTCTCCCTTATGGTTCTAAACTGATAGTGGTAGTGGGATGGTAGATGTCTAGGCTCCCTTTTGGCTATAATCTGATAGTAGGAGATGCCTAGTCTGCTTGATGGCTCTAATCTGATAGTGGTAGTGGGGTGGTAGATGTCTCGTGTCCCTTATGGATCTAATCTGATAGTGATAGTGGGGTGGTAGATGTCTACTCTCCTTTCTGGCACTAATCTGATAGTGGTAGTGGGGTGGTAGATGTCTAGTCTCCTTTATGGCTCTAAACCGACAGTGGTAGTGGGGTTGTAGATGTATAGTTTCCCTTATGGTTCTAATCTGATAGTGGTAGTTGGGTGGTAGATGTCTAGTCTCCGTAATGGCTCTAATCTTTTAGTGGTATATGCCTAGTCTGCTTGATGGCTCTAATCTGATAGTGGTAGTGGGGTGGTAGATGTCTAGTCTCCCATATGGCTCTAATGTGATAGTGGTAAAGGGGTGGTAGATGTCTAGTCTCCCTTATGGCTCTAATCTGATAGTGGAAGTGGGGTGGTAGATGTCTATCCTCCCTTATGGCTCTAATCTGATAGTGGTATATGCCTAGTCTGCTTTATGGCTCTAATCTGATAGTGGTAGTGGGGTGGTAGATGTCTAGTCTCCTTTCTGGCACTAATCTGATAGTGGTAGTGGGGTGGTAGATGTGTAGTCTCCCTTATGGTTCTAATATGATAGTGGAAGTGGGGTGGTAGATATCTATCCTCCCTTTTGGCTATAATCTGATAGTGGTAGATGCTTAGTCTCCCTTATGGTTCTAATCTGATAGTGGAAGTGGGGTGGTAGATGTCTAGTCTCCTTTATGGCTATAATCTGATAGTGGTAGATGCCTAGTCTGCTTGATGGCTCTAATCTGATAGTGGTAGTGGGGTGGTAGATGTCTAGTCTCCCTTATGGCTCTAATCCGATAGTGGTATTGGGTTGGTAGATGTCTAGTCTCCCTTATGGATCTAATCTGATAGTGGTAGTGGGGTGGTAGATGTCTACTCTCCTTTCTGGCACTAATCTGATAGTGGTAGTGGGGTGGTAGATGTCTAGTCTGCTTTATGGCTCTAATCTGATTTTGTTAGTGGGCTGGTAGATGTCTAGTCTCCCTTTTGGCTATAATCTGATAGTGGTAGATGCCTATTCAAATCAAATATATTCATATAGCCCTTCGTACATCAGCTGATATCTCAAAGTGCTGTACAGAAACCCAGCCTAAAACCCCAAACAGCAAGCAATGCAGGTGTAGAAGCACGGTGCCTAGGAAAAACTCCATAGAAAGGCCAAAACCTAGGAAGAAACCTAGAGAGGAACCAGGCTATGTGGGGTGGCCAGTCCTCTTCTGGCTGTGCCGGGTGGAGATTATAACAGAACATGGCCAAGATGTTCAAATGTTCATAAATGACCAGCATGTTCGAATAATAATAAGGCAGAACAGTTGAAACTGGAGCAGCAGCACGGCCAGGTGGACTGGGGACAGCAAGGAGTCATCATGTCAGGTAGTCCTGGGGCATGGTCCTAGGGCTCAGGTCCTCCGAGAGAGAGAAAGAAAGAGAGAAGGAGAAAATTAGAGAACGCACACTTAGATTCACACAGGACACCGAATAGGACAGGAGAAGTACTCCAGATATAACAAACTGACCCTAGCCCCCCGACACATAAACTACTGCAGCATAAATACTGGAGGCTGAGCCTAGTCTGCTTGATGGCTCTAATCTGATAGTGGTAGTGGGGTGGTAGATGTCTATTCTCCCTTTAGGCTATAATCTGATAGTGGTAGTGGGGTAGTAGATGTCTCCCTTATGGCTCTAATCTGATAGTGGTAGTGGGGTGGTAGATGTCTAGTCTCCCTTATGGCTCTAATCTGATAGTGGTAGCGGGGTGGTAGATGTCTAGTCTCCTTTATGGCTCTACTCTGATATTGTTAGTGGGGTGGTAGATGTCTAGACTCCCTTATGGTTCTAATCTGATAGTGGTAGATGCCTAGTCTCCCTTATGGATCTAATCTGATAATGGTAGTGGGGCGGTAGACGTCTAGTCTCCTTTCTGGCACTAATCTGATAGTGGAAGTGGGGTGGTAGATGTCTAGTCTCCTTTATGGCTCTAATCTGATAGTTGTATTGGGGTAGTAGATGTCTCCCTTATGGCTCTAATCTGATAGTGGTAGTGGGGTGGTAGATGTCTATCCTCCCTTTTGGCTATAATCTGATAGTGGTAGATGCCTAGTCTCCCTTATGGCTCTAATCTGATAGTGGTAGTGGGGTGATAGATGTCTAGTCTCCCTTTTGGTTCTAATCTGATAGTGGTAGTGGGTTGGTAGATGTCTAGTCTCCCTTTTGGCTATAATCTGATAGTGGTAGATGCCTAGTCTCCTTTATGGATCTAATCTGATAGTGGTAGTGGGGTGGTAGATGTCTAGTCTCCTTTCTGGCACTAATCTGATAGTGGTAGTGGGGTAGTAGATGTCTAGACTCCCTTATGGTTCTAATCTGATAGTGGTAGTGGGGTGGTAGATGTCTAGTCTCCTTTCTGGCACTAATCTGATAGTGGTAGTGGGGTAGTAGATGTCTAGTCTCCTTTCTGGCACTAATCTGATAGTGGTAGTGGGGTAGTAGATGTCTCCCTTATGGCTCTAATCTGATAGTGGTAGTGGGGTGATAGATGTCTAGTCTCCCTTTTGGTTCTAATCTGATAGTGGTAGTGGGTTGGTAGATGTCTAGTCTCCCTTTTGGCTATAATCTGATAGTGGTAGATGCCTAGTCAAATCAAATCAAATCAATTTATATAGCCCTTCGTACATCAGCTGATATCTCAAAGTGCTGTACAGAAACCCAGCCTAAAACCCCAAACAGCAAGCAATGCAGGTGTAGAAGCACGGTGCCTAGGAAAAACTCCCTAGAAAGGACAGAACCTAGGAAGAAACTTAGAGAGGAACCAGGCTATGTGGGGTGGTAGATGTCTATTCTCCCTTTAGGCTATAATCTGATAGTGGTACATGCCTAGTCTGCATTATGGCTATAATCTGATCATGGAAGTGGGGTGGTAGATGTCTAGCTTCCCGTATGGCTCTAATCTGATAGTGGCATATGCCTAGTCTGCTTTATGGCACTAATCTGATAGTGGTAGTGGGGTGGTAGATGCCACCCTTATGGCTCTAATCTGATAGTGGTAGTGGGGTAGTAGATGTCTCCCTTATGGCTCTAATCTGATAGTGGTAGTAGGGTGGTAGATGTCTAGCCTCCCTTATGGCTCTAATCTGATAGTGGTCGTGGGGTAGTAGATGTCTCCCTTATGGTTCTAAACTGATAGTGGTAGTGGGATGGTAGATGTCTAGGCTCCCTTTTGGCTATAATCTGATAGTAGGAGATGCATAGTCTCCCTTATGGCTCTAATGTGATAGTGGTAATGGGGTGGCCAGACACCAGGAGACCACACAGACACCAGGAGACCACACAGACACCAGGAGACCACACAGACACCAGGAGACCACACAGACACCAGGAGACCACACAGACACCAGGAGACCACACAGACACCAGGAGACCACACAGACACCAGGAGACCACACAGACACCAGGAGACCACACAGACACCAGGAGACCACAGACCCGGCTGTGACACCAATGCAGCGCTGCGGTTCACGACCAGCCAGTTCTAATAGCAGAGAGACACTCGAAAACACTGAAACCCGAAACGATGAAATGTCAAGCGTCTATTTTGATCATGCAGTCGTTCTCTCTGATCTCTTACTTCTCTCTGTCTCTCCTCTTCTTCCCAGAAGGCTTTTCATCTACAGAGAAAGAGGCTCCCATTCAGTTGAGAGAGAGAGAGAGAGAGAGAGAGACAGAGAGAGAGAGAGAGAGAGAGACAGAAAAGCAGGTTGGGTGCTGTTTGTTTGTTTGTTGACACAGAGTTGTGTCACAGACCGGCTCATAGCCTGTGGCAAAAATGAGGGGACACGAACAGGTATCGGCCAATCAAAAAGGTTATTTATTATAAACCAAAAACGATTCACTTTAAACAAAGAAGTAATGAGGTAATGAGTAATGAGGTGTGAAAGTATTATAATGTGAGGTGTATGTAAAGTGCAGGGATGCGTGAATCTGTGTGTGAATGACTGAGTGAAAACTATGCAAAACTACAAAGGAACAAAACAGGATCATACCCGGAGGAGCAGAGAGAGAGAGAGACAAGAGTGATTAGTGAAGCAGCAGTTTAAATACCCTGAGCCCAGGTGGCTCCTCCAATCACTAATGACCCTCCTCTGCCTGCAGGAGGAACCGCCCCCTGCACTTCAGAGGAGGAGCCATGACAGTTGTCAGGCTCCTCCAATCACTAACGACCCTCCTCTGCCTGCAGGAGGAACCGCCCCCTGCACTTCAGAGGAGGAGCCGTGACAGTTGTCAGACACCAATGTCTACTATTACAACTACATGACTAAATCTAACCCAAGGCTAACTAACCTGTGTCTCCAGTGCAAGCAACAACACTATGTTACCCCACCTATAGTGTTACCATAGACCTACATGTACACTGTTAAAAGCCTGATGATTACATGGACAACTAATGCAACTCCAGAGGTTTGCAGCAGGCCAGGCATCGCTCATTGTTTTGTTACTTTCAAACCACACACCTTTTGTCAGCTCAACCTTTAACACTCTTCATGATCTTACTGTTCTGCTTGTTTTCAGAAAGGAACTCTCCGATTTTGGAACATCAATGACAAAGCGCCTGGTAGCCTAGTGGTTAGAACGTAGAGGCGGGAGGTAGCCTAGTGGTTAGAATGTAGAGGCGGGAGGTAGCCTAGTGGTTAGAACGTAGAGGCGGGAGGTAGCCTAGTGGTTAGAGCGTAGGGGCCTAGTGGTTAGAGCGTAGGGGCGGGAGGTAGCCTAGTGGTTAGAGTGTTGGACTAGTAACCGAAAGGTTGTAAGAATGAACCCCCGAGCTGACAAGGTAAAAATCTGTCATTCTGCCCCTGAACAAGGCAGTTAACCCACTGTTCCTAGGCCGCCATTGAAAATAAGAATTTGTTCTTAACTGACTTGCCTAGTTAAATAAAAGGTGTTTTGAAGATGTCTGCAGTTACGGAGAAATAAAATGTACCTACTTGGCAGCAACCATCTAAAAGAATCTTCTTCTTCCTACTAATCTTCTCTCCTCACATGGAAAAGCTCTAAACCTCTGTGATATGGAACTATAGAGAGGGGCAGTGGTTATAACCTCTATGACATGGAACTATAGAGAGGGGCAGTGGTTATAACCTCTGTGATATGGAACTATAGAGAGGGGCAGTGGTTATAACCTCTATGACATGGAACTATAGAGAGGGGCAGTGGTTATAACCTCTGTGATATGGAACTATAGAGAGGGGCAGTGGTTATAACCTCTATGACATGGAACTATAGAGAGGGGCAGTGGTTATAACCTCTGTGATATGGAACTATAGAGAGGGTCTTTGAACACTGTGCTATCTAACCTCCAATATGTGGACGTCTATAAGTACCTAGGTGTCTGGCTAGACTGCAAACTCTCCTTCCAGACTCATATCAAACATCTCCAATCGAAAATCAAATCAAGAGTCGGCTTTCTATTCCGCAACAAAGCCTCCTTCACTCACGCCGCCAAGCTTACCCTAGTAAAACTGACTATCCTACCGATCCTCGACTTCGGCGATGTCATCTACAAAATGGCTTCCAACACTCTACTCAGCAAACTGGATGCAGTCTATCACAGTGCCATCCGTTTTGTCACTAAAGCACCTTATACCACCCACCACTGCGACTTGTATGCTCTAGTCGGCTGGCCCTCGCTACATATTCGTCGCCAGACCCACTGGCTCCAGGTCATCTACAAGTCCATGCTAGGTAAAGCTCCGCCTTATCTCAGCTCACTGGTCACGATGGCAACACCCATCCGTAGCACGCGCTCCAGCAGGTGTATCTCACTGATCATCCCTAAAGCCAACACCTCATTTGGCCGCCTTTCGTTCCAGTACTCTGCTGCCTGTGACTGGAACGAATTGCAAAAATCGCTGAAGTTGGAGACTTATCTCCCTCACCAACTTCAAACATCAGCTATCTGAGCAGCTAACCGATCGCTGCAGCTGTACATAGTCTATTGGTAAATAGCCCACCCTTTCTCACCTACCTCATCCCCATACTGTTTTTATTTATTTACTTTTCTGCTCTTTTGCACACCAATATCTCTACCTGTACATGACCATCTGATCATTCATCACTCCAGTGTTAATCTGCAAAATTGTAATTATTTGCCTACCTCCTCATGCCTTTTGCACACATTGTATATAGACTCCCCCTTTGGTTTCTACTGTGTTATTGACTTGTTAATTGTTTACTCCATGTGTAACTCTTTGTTGTCTGCTCACACTGCTATGCTTTATCTTGGCCAGGTCGCAGTTGCAAATGAGAACTTGTTCTCAACTAGCCTACCTGGTTAAATAAAGGTGAAATAAAATGTTAAAAAAAGGGGCAGTGGTTATAACCTCTGTGATATGGAAATATAGAGAGGGGCAGTGGTTATAACCTCTGTGATATGGAAATACAGAGAGGGGCAGTGGTTATAACCTCTGTGATATGGAAATACAGAGAGGGGCAGTGGTTATAACCTCTATGACATGGAACTATAGAAAGGGGCAGTGGTTATAACCTCTATGACAGATCTACTCTGGCTTCAGACTGGACTGTTCTTTAGGAGATAAACACTGTCCAGTAGTGTTCAGACTGGACTGTTCTTT
Source organism: Oncorhynchus kisutch (assembly GCF_002021735.2). Lineage (NCBI taxonomy): Eukaryota > Metazoa > Chordata > Actinopteri > Salmoniformes > Salmonidae > Oncorhynchus > Oncorhynchus kisutch. The sequence goes on along the minus strand of NW_022265851.1, from coordinate 149,004 downwards.
AGGAGGTAAACACTGTCCAGTAGTGTTCAGACTGGACTGTTCTTTAGGAGATAAACACTGTCCAGTAGTGTTCAGACTGGACTGTTCTTTAGGAGGTAAACACTGTCCAGTAGTGTTCAGACTGGACTGTTCTTTAGGAGATAAAAGATGAGTCTCTATGGCAGGTTAAACCCCCACTCAGAGACATAGTACAGTCTGTTAATACAACGTTTGACCAGGATCCATTGGCCCCCAGTGGGGACTCCACTCAGTCTGTGTGCTCCAGCTCTGGTATTCAGGCCAGTGGGGACTCCACACCGTGTGTGTGCTCCAGCACCGGTACTCAGGCCAGTGGGGACTCCACTCAGTCTGTGTGCTCCAGCTCTGGTATTCAGGCCAGTGGGGACTCCACTCAGTCTGTGTGCTCCAGCTCTGGTATTCAGGCCAGTGGGGACTCCACTCAGTCTGTGTGCTCCAGCTCTGGTATTCAGGCCAGTGGGGACTCCACTCAGTCTGTGTGCTCCAGCTCTGGTATTCAGGCCAGTGGGGACTCCACTCCGTCTGTGTACTCCAGATCCGGTATTCAGGCCAGTGGGGACTCCACTCAGTCTGTGTGCTCCAGCTCTGGTATTCAGGCCAGTGGGGACTCCACTCAGTCTGTGTGCTCCAGCTCTGGTATTCAGGCCAGTGGGGACTCCACTCCGTCTGTGTGCTCCAGCTCTGGTATTCAGGCCAGTGGGGACTCCACTCCGTCTGTGTGCTCCAGCACTGGTATTCAGGCCAGTGGGGACTCCACTCCGTCTGTGTGCTCCAGCTCTGGTATTCAGGCCAGTGGGGACTCCACTCCGTCTGTGTGCTCCAGATCCGGTATTCAGGCCAGTGGGGACTCCACTCCGTCTGTGTGCTCCAGCTCTGGTATTCATGCCAGTGGGGACTCCACTCCGTCTGTGTGCTCCAGCTCTGGTATTCAGGCCAGTGGGGACTCCACTCCGTCTGTGTGCTCCAGCTCTGGTATTCAGGCCAGTGGGGACTCCACTCCGTCTGTGTGCTCCAGATCCGGTATTCAGGCCAGTGTAACATGCACTTACTGCAGATAAAAGTTCATGTCAGGATTAGATATTAGACATACAGTTGAAGTGGGAAGTTTACATACACTTAGGTTGGAGTCGTTAAAACTCGTTTTTTTCAACCACTCCACAAATTTCTTGTTGACAAACTATAGTTTTGGCAAGTCGGTTAGGACATCTACTTTGTGCATGACACAAGTAATTGTTCCAACAATTGTTAAAAACTTCTTGATGCACCCATCCCTTTAGCGGGATCGTTTTCGTCAACATCCCCTGAATTGCAGAGCGCCTTAATTCAAATTAAATTACTAAAAATATTTTATGAAATCACAAGTACAATATAGCAAAACACAGCTTAGCTTGTTAATCCACCTGGCGTGTCAGATTTCAAAAAAGCTTTTCGGCGAAAGCATACCAAGCGTTTATGTAAGGACATCTCTCTCAGCAGAGAAAACATTACAAACAGCTAGCAGCAAAGTAGATTGGGTCACGAAAGTCAGAAAAGCAATAAAATGAATCGCTTACCTTTGATGATCTTCGGATGAGTGCACTCACGAGACTCCCAGTTACACAATAAATGTTCCTTTTGTTCCATAAAGATGATTTTATATCCAAAATACCTCCATTTGGTTGGCGCGTTATGTTCAGAAATCCACAGGCTCGAGCGGTCACGACGGGTCAGACGAAAATTCCAAATAGTATCCGTAAAGTTCGTAGAAACATGTCAAATGTTTTTTATAATCAATCCTCAGGTTGTTTTTACAATATATAATCGATTATATTTCAACCGGACTGTAGCTTCTTCATTAGGAGAGAGAGAGAGTAAATGTCTGCTCCACTGTTGGCGCATGCAAAACGCTGCTGGCACCCAGCCATACAATGACGCAATATTTTCTTTCTCGCTCATTTTTCAAAATAAAAGCCTGAAACTATGTCTAAAGACTGTTCACACCATGTGGAAGCCATAAGAAAATTAATCTGGTTGATATCCCTTTAAATGGAGGATAGGCATGCAATGGAACAGGAAGATTTCTCTTAGGCACTTCCTGGTTGGATTTTCCTCAGGTTTTCGCCTGCAATATCAGTTCTGTTATACTCACAGACAATATTTTGACAGTTTTGCGAAAAGTGCAAATCAATCCCAGAACAGCAGCAAAGGACCTTGTGAAGATGGAGGAAACAGGTACAAAAGTATCTTTATCCACAGTAAAACAAGTCCTATATCGACATAACCTGAAAGGCCGCTCAGCAAGGAAGAAGCCACTGCTCCAAAACCGCCATAAAAAAGCCAGACTACGGTTTGCAACTGCACATGGGGACAAATATCGTACTTTCTGGAGAAATGTCCTCTGGTCTGATGAAACAAAAATAGAACTGTTTGGCCATAATGACCATCATTATGTTTGGAGGAAAAAGGTGAGGCTTGCTAGCCGAAGAACACCATGCTTCCAAAGTTGTACATTACCGGTCATATGACTCCTCTGCAGTCTGATTCAGTGAGGGGCAACATAACATTACCGGTCATATGACTCATCTGCAGTCTGATTCAGTGAGGGGCAACATAACATTACCGGTCATATGACTCATCTGCAGTCTGGAATTCAAACTGAATATTTGGTGTGTATTCCAGGCCAGTTCATATGGATATTTATTGTAGACGATAAATCACCTCAAGGTGTCAAGAGACAAACCTCTTTGTCCTTATTCTCCCAGCTCTGACAGGAAACTAATGCCACTTTGATCCAGATTCAATCAGAGCAAGCGTTAACCGGGCGATAGCAGACACCAGCGTAGCTGTTGTGTTCGTGGTGTTGGAGGTGAGTAACGATTGTCGTCAGGAGAAGGAGATGAGGACCAAAGAGCAGCGTTGTTCGTATTCATAATCATTTTAATAAAGATGAATACTGAACAAAAACAACAAACCGACAAATTAACAGTTTTGTAAAGGTGCAACAAAAACACTAAACAGAAAATAACTACCCACAAATCATAGTGGGGAAACAGGCTACCTAAATACGGTTCTCAATCAGAGAAACGATAAACAGCTGCCTCTCATTGGGAACCATACCAGGACAAACACATAGAAATACAAAAACATAGAACAACAACATAGAATGCCCGCCCCAACTCACGCCCTGACCAAACTAAAACAGAGACATAAAAAAGGAACTAAGGTCAGGATGTGACAAGGTGGAACTGCGTATGAGCTGTCAAATCGGTGAGCAGGCTGTTCGTGATCATTGTCACGAAGCTCAGAAGGAGAAAGTGTAGAGTATATAAACATAAATCATGCTCAAATTGAAAAACCATCATTCAACAAAAATAATGAGGATTTCTATCAACCTTAATGGAGCTGTGGTTTACCTCACAATTTACTGTGAAGAAAAAGGCTGGATTCTGTTATTGTGACTGTGCAACGAATGGCACTGTCCTCTTCAGGTATAATGCTGGGAGCCACTTGTGGATTGAACAGCTCTAATGCAGTTCACCTCCGATACCACCCAAAACAACCACTGTGAGGATGTTGGCTGAAAGCGGATCTGATTGATTCGAGCCCTGAGTGTTTGATTATCAACACTAGGTTTATGGTCTGCCTGCCTGTTGTGGTCTGCTTTACGGCGAGTCACCTAATGGTGGCCTGTTGTGGTCTAATTTACAGCGAGTCACCTAATGGTGGCCTGTTGTGGTCTGCTTTACAGTGAGTCACCTAATGGCTGCCTGTTGTAGTCTACTTTACAGTGAGTCACCTAATGGCTGCCTGCCTAATGGCTGCCTGATGATATACTCCATCCACTTTGCACTAAGACGTACGTCCAGTCCAACAGAGATGATATACTCCATCCACTTTGCACTAAGACGTACGTCCAGCCCAACAGAGATGATATACTCCATCTGTTTCCATGCGTACATCATGTTTTTACTTCAGCCCTCCAACCTCCTTTGTACAGATGATACTTCAGTTTGTGTTTCTGACCAGTTAATGTTGTTGGTATGTTGTACCAGAGATTTTAAGAGATTAATTACTTGCTGAGTAAGTGTCCAAATTGTGTTGCATAAGAGTAATTCATCTATAATCGCCATGTAATGTCCATTACTAACATTGCTTGGTGAGCCGTACATTTTGTTCAACAGAGGCTGAGATGTTGTAGTCAACCATTGCAGTGGATCTACGTATGGCTTGTCACATGAGCCAATGACAATGAAAGGTTGACCAGAACCACAGCTTCTTAGTCATGAGTCAATAGAGATGTCATCAATTAAAGTTTGGAGTTGGTTAATAATAACCGTTTGAAAGAATATTCCTGTCACAACAAATTGACAAGTAATAGGGTCAAACTGTGTTTTAGCATCTCTGTTGTCCAGGCATCTCTTCATGTTGTAGCATCTCTGTTGTCCAGGTATCTCTTCATGTTGTAGCATCTCTGTTGTCCAGGTATCTCTTCCTGTTGTAGCATCTCTGTTGTCCAGGTATCTCTTCCTGTTGTAGCATCTCTGTTGTCCAGGTATCTCTTCATGTTGTAGCTATGAGGGTGTTCTGTATGTCCAGGTATCTCTTCCTGTTGTAGCATCTCTGTTGTCCAGGTATCTCTTCCTGTTGTAGCATCTCTGTTGTCCAGGTATCTCTTCATGTTGTAGCTATGAGGGTGTTCTGTTGTCCAGGTATCTCTTCATGTTGTAGCACCTCTGTTGTCCAGGTATCTCTTCCTGTTGTAGCATCTCTGTTGTCCAGGTATCTCTTCATGTTGTAGCTATGAGGGTGTTCTGTATGTCCAGGTATCTCTTCCTGTTGTAGCATCTCTGTTGTCCAGGTATCTCTTCCTGTTGTAGCATCTCTGTTGTCCAGGTATCTTGTCATGTTGTAGCATCTCTGTTGTCCAGGTATCTCTTCATGTTGTAGCATCTCTGTTGTCCAGGTATCTCTTCCTGTTGTAGCATCTCTGTTGTCCAGGTATCTCTTCATGTTGTAGCACCTCTGTTGTCCAGGTATCTCTTCCTGTTGTAGCATCTCTGTTGTCCAGGTATCTCATCATGTTGTAGCTATGAGGGTGTTCTGTATGTCCAGGTATCTCTTCATGCTGTAGCATCTCTGTTGTCCAGGTATCTCTTCCTGTTGTAGCATCTCTGTTGTCCAGGCATCTCGTCATGTTGTAGCTATGAGGGTGTTCTGTATGTCCAGGTATCTCTTCATGTTGTAGCTATGAGGGTGTTCTGTATGTCCAGGTATCTCTTCATGTTGTAGCTATGAGGGTGTTCTGTATGTCCAGGTATCTCTTCATGTTGTAGCTATGAGGGTGTTCTGTATGTCCAGGTATCTCTTCATGTTATAGCTATGAGGGTGTTCTGTATGTCCAGGTATCTCTTCATGTTATAGCTATGAGGGTGTTCTGTATGTCCAGGTATCTCTTCATGCTGTAGCATCTTTGTTGTCCAGGTATCTCTTCATGCTGTAGCATCTCTGTTGTCCAGGTATCTCTTCCTGTTGTAGCATCTCTGTTGTCCAGGCATCTCGTCATGTTGTAGCTATGAGGGTGTTCTGTATGTCCAGGTATCTCTTCATGTTGTAGCTATGAGGGTGTTCTGTATGTCCAGGTATCTCTTCATGTTGTAGCTATGAGGGTGTTCTGTATGTCCAGGTATCTCTTCATGTTGTAGCTATGAGGGTGTTCTGTATGTCCAGGTATCTCTTCATGTTATAGCTATGAGGGTGTTCTGTATGTCCAGGTATCTCTTCATGCTGTAGCATCTCTGTTGTCCAGGTATCTCTTCCTGTTGTAGCATCTCTGTTGTCCAGGTATCTCTTCCTGTTGTAGCATCTCTGTTGTACAGGTATCTCTTCCTGTTGTAGCATCTCTGTTGTCCAGGTATCTCTTCATGTTGTAGCATCTCTGTTGTCCAGGTATCTCTTCCTGTTGTAGCATCTCTGTTGTCCAGGTATCTCTTCATGTTGTAGCATCTCTGTTGTCCAGGTATCTCTTCGTGTTGTAGCATCTCTGTTGTCCAGGTATCTCTTCCTGTTGTAGCATCTCTGTTGTCCAGGTATCTCTTCCTGTTGTAGCATCTCTGTTGTCCAGGTATCTCTTCATGCTGTAGCATCTCTGTTGTCCAGGCATCTCTTCGTGTTGTAGCTATGAGGGTGTAGGGTGCTACTTGATGGTAGTTTCACAGCTGGCCTCAAGTGACACACGTCCCAAATGACACTTCATTCCCCATATAGTACACTACCTTTGACCAGAGACCTTATGAACCAGATCCTAGAGCCTTTACAGGCCCTGGTTAAACACAGTGTACAACACAGGGACTAGGCAGCCATTTGAGATGCATTCACAGTGCAGTCCAGGTCTGTTTGATGAAAGTGTGTCTCAGCGTGGGTCCAGAGCTGGCTAACGTCACCACAGCTCTCTTCCTAAAGGTCACCTGGGCATGGGGTCAACGGGAGGTAGTCATAGTGCAGGCACAAACACACTCTAAGCATGCTGGGATAGCATGAAAGAGAACTGAACAGGAACACATTATAGGACGATTATTTCAGTGTTCTAGGACTCTGTTAAACATCTCATAAATAGTAGTACAACTTTCAGTTGTACATTCGCCTACTACCATTCACATACTACCATTCACATACTACCATTCACCTACTACCATTCACCTACTACCATTCGCCTACTACCATTCACATACTACCATTCACATACTACCATTCACCTACTACCATTCACCTACTACCATTCACCTACTACCATTGACCTACTACCATTCACCTACTACCATTCACCTACTACCATTCACCTACTACCATTCACTTACTACCATTCACTTACTACCATTCACTTACTACCATTCACTTACTACCATTCACATACTACCATTCACATACTACCATTCACATACTACCATTCACATACTACCATTCACTTACTACCATTCACTTACTACCATTCACTTACTACCATTCACTTACTACCATTCACTACTACCATTCACATACTACCATTCACTACTACCATTCACTTACTACCATTCACTTACTACCATTCACTTACTACCATTCACTTACTACCATTCACTTACTACCATTCACTTACTACCATTCACTTACTACCATTCACTTACTACCATTCACTTACTACCATTCACTTACTACCATTCACTTACTACCATTCACATACTACCATTCACATACTACCATTCACATACTACCATTCACTTACTACCATTCACTTACTACCATTCACTTACTACCATTCACTTACTACCATTCACTTACTACCATTCACTTACTACCATTCACTTACTACCATTCACTTACTACCATTCACTTACTACCATTCACTTACTACCATTCACTTACTACCATTCACTACTACCATTCACTTACTACCATTCACTTACTACCATTCACATACTACCATTCACTTACTACCATTCACTTACTACCATTCACTTACTACCATTCACATACTACCATTCACTTACTACCATTCACATACTACCATTCACATACTACCATTCACATACTACCATTCACTTACTACCATTCACTTACTACCATTCACTTACTACCATTCACTTACTACCATTCACATACTACCATTCACATACTACCATTCACATTACTACCATTCGCCTACTACATTCACTTACTACCATCACTTACTACCATTCACTTACTACCATTCACTTACTACCATTCACTTACTACCATTCACTTACTACCATTCACTTACTACCATTCACTTACTACCATTCACTTACTACCATTCACATACTACCATTCACATACTACCATTCACATACTACCATTCACTTACTACCATTCACTTACTACCATTCACTTACTACCATTCACTTACTACCATTCACATACTACCATTCACTTACTACCATTCACTTACTACCATTCACATACTACCATTCACTTACTACCATTCACTTACTACCATTCACATACTACCATTCACATACTACCATTCACTTACTACCATTCACTTACTACCATTCACTTACTACCATTCACATACTACCATTCACATACTACCATTCACTTACTACCATTCACTTACTACCATTCACTTACTACCATTCACTTACTACCATTCACTTACTACCATTCACTTACTACCATTCCACTTACTACCATTCACTTACTACCATTCACTTACTACCATTCACTTACTACCATTCACATACTACCATTCACATACTACCCATTCACATACTACCATTCACATACTACCATTCACATACTACCATTCGCTTACTACCATTCGCTTACTACCATTCGCCTACTACCATTCACTTACTACCATTCACTTACTACCATTCACTTACTACCATTCACATACTACCATTCACATACTACCATTCACTTACTACCATTCACTTACTACCATTCACTTACTACCATTCACTTACTACCATTCACATACTACCATTCACTTACTACCATTCACTTACTACCATTCACATACTACCATTCACTTACTACCATTCACTTACTACCATTCACATACTACCATTCACATACTACCATTCACATACTACCATTCACATACTACCATTCACTTACTACCATTCACTTACTACCATTCACTTACTACCATTCAATACTACCATTCACTTACTACCATTCACTTACTACCATTCACATACTACCATTCACTTACTACCATTCACTTACTACCATTCACATACTACCATTCACATACTACCATTCACATACTACCATTCACTTACTACCATTCACTTACTACCATTCACATTCTACCATTCACATTCTACCATTCACTTACTACCATTCACATACTACCATTCACATACTACCATTCACTTACTACCATTCACTTACTACCATTCACTTACTACCATTCACTTACTACCATTCACTTACTACCATTCACTTACTACCATTCACTTACTACCATTCACTTACTACCATTCACTTACTACCATTCACATACTACCATTCACATACTACCATTCACATACTACCATTCACTTACTACCATCCCTCCACCATCACTTACTACCATTCGCCTACTACCATTCACTTACTACCATTCACTTACTCCCATTCACTTACTACCATTCACTTACTACCATTCACTTACTACCATTCACATACTACCATTCACTTACTACCATTCACTTACTACCATTCACATACTACCATTCACTTACTACCATTCCTTACTACCATTCACTTACTACCATTCACTTACTACCATTCACTTACTACCATTCACTTACTACCATTCACATACTACATTCACATACTACCATTCACTTACTACCATTCACTTACTACCATTCACTTACTACCATTCACTTACTACCATTCACTTACTACCATTCACATACTACCATTCACTTACTACCATTCACATACTACCATTCACTTACTACCATTCACTTACTACCATTCACATACTACCATTCACTTACTACCATTCACTTACTACCATTCACATACTACCATTCACATACTACCATTCACATACTACCATTCACATACTACCATTCACTTACTACCATTCACTTACTACCATTCACTTACTACCATTCACTTACTACCATTCACTTACTACCATTCACTTACTACCATTCACATTCTACCATTCACTTACTACCATTCACATACTACCATTCACATACTACCATTCACATACTACCATTCACTTACTACCATTCACTTACTACCATTCACTTACTACCATTCACTTACTACCATTCACTTACTACCATTCACATACTACCATTCACATACTACCATTCACATACTACCATTCACATACTACCATTCACTTACTACCATTCACTTACTACCATTCACCTACTACCATTCACATACTACCATTCACTTACTACCATTCACATACTACCATTCACATACTACCATTCACTTACTACCATTCGCCTACTACCATTCACTTACTACCATTCACATACTACCATTCACTTACTACCATTCACTTACTACCATTCACTTACTACCATTCACTTACTACCATTCACTACTACATTCTTTCACTTACCATTCGCCTACTACCATTCACTTACTACCATTCAACTTACTACCATTCACTTACTTACCATTCACTACTACCATTCACTTACTACCATTCCACTTACTACCATTCACTTACTACCATTCACATACTACCATTCACTTACTACCATTCACTTACTACCATTCACTTACTACCATTCACTTACTACCATTCACATACTACCATTCACATACTACCATTCACTTACTACCATTCACTTACTACCATTCACTTACTACCATTCACGTACTACCATTCACATACTACAATTCACTTACTACCATTCACTTACTACCCATTCACATACACTACCATTCACTTACTACCATTCACTTACTACCATTCACATACTACCATTCACATACTACCATTTCACATACTAACCATTCACTTACTACCATTCACTTACTACCATTCACTTACTACCATTCACTTACTACCATTCACATTCTACCATTCATTCCGTACTACCATTCACATACTACCATTCACATACTACCATTCACATACTACCATTCACTACTACATACTTACTACCATTCACTTACTACCATTCACTTACTACCATTCACTTACTACCATTCACTTACTACCATTCACTTACTACCATTCACTTACTACCATTCACTACTACCATTCACTACTACCATTTCACATACTACCATTCACTTACTACCATTCACTTACTACCATTCACTTACTACCATTCACTTACTACCATTCACTTACTACCATTCACTTACTACCATTCACTTACTACCATTCACTTACTACCATTCACTTACTACCATTCACTTACTACCATTCACTTACTACCATCACTTACTACCATTCACATACTACCATTCACATACTACCATTCACTTACTACCATTCACTTACTACCATTCACTTACTACCATTCACATACTACCATTCACATACTACCATTCACATACTACCATTCACTTACTACCATTCACTTACTACCATTCACTTACTACCATTCACTTACTACCATTCACTTACTACCATTCACTTACTACCATTCACTTTACTACCATTCACATACTACCATTCACTACTACATTCACTTACTACCATTCACTTACTACCATTCACTTACTACCATTCACATACTACCATTCACTTACTACCATTCACTTACTACCATTCACTTACTACCATTCACTTACTACCATTCACTTACTACCATTCACATACTACCATTCACTTACTACCATTCACATACTACCATTCACATACTACCATTCACATACTACCATTCACTTACTACCATTCACTTACTACCATTCACTTACTACCATTCACTTACTACCATTCACATACTACCATTCACATACTACCATTCACTTACTACCATTCGCCTACTACCATTCACTTACTACCATTCACTTACTACCATTCACATACTACCATTCACTTACTACCATTCACTTACTACCATTCACTTACTACCATTCACATACTACCATTCACTTACTACCATTCACTTACTACCATTCACATACTACCATTCACATACTACCATTCACATACTACCATTCACTTACTACCATTCACTTACTACCATTCACTTACTACCATTCACATACTACCATTCACATACTACCATTCACTTACTACCATTCACTTACTACCATTCACTTACTACCATTCACTTACTACCATTCACTTACTACCATTCACTTACTACCATTCACTTACTACCATTCACTTACTACCATTCACTTACTACCATTCACTTACTACCATTCACTTACTACCATTCACTTACTACCATTCACTTACTACCATTCACATACTACCATTCACATACTACCATTCACATACTACCATTCACATACTACCATTCACTTACTACCATTCACTTACTACCATTCACTACTACCATTCACTTACTACCATTCACTTACTACCATTCACTTACTACCATTCACATACTACCATTCACATACTACCATTCACTTACTACCATTCACTTACTACCATTCACTTACTACCATTCACATACTACCATTCACTTACTACCATTCACTTACTACCATTCACATACTACCATTCACTTACTACCATTCACTTACTACCATTCACATACTACCATTCACATACTACCATTCACATACTACCATTCACTTACTACCATTCACTTACTACCATTCACTTACTACCATTCACTTACTACCATTCACATACTACCATTCACTTACTACCATTCACTTACTACCATTCACATACTACCATTCACTTACTACCATTCACTTACTACCATTCACATACTACCATTCACATACTACCATTCACATACTACCATTCACTTACTACCATTCACTTACTACCATTCACTTACTACCATTCACATTCTACCATTCACATTCTACCATTCACTTACTACCATTCACATACTACCATTCACTTACTACCATTCACTTACTACCATTCACTTACTACCATTCACTTACTACCATTCACTTACTACCATTCACTTACTACCATTCACTTACTACCATTCACTTACTACCATTCACTTACTACCATTCACTTACTACCATTCACATACTACCATTCACATACTACCATTCATTACTACCATTCACTTACTACCATTCACTTACTACCATTCCCTACTACCATTCACATACTACCATTCACTTACTACCATTCACATTACTACCATTCACATACTACATTCACTACTACCATTCGCCTACTACCATTCACTTACTACCATTCACATACTACCATTCACTACCTCACCATTCACTTAGCTACCATTCACTTACTACCATTCACTTACTACCATTCACTTACTACCATTCACACTTACTACCATTCACTTACTACCATTCACTTACTACCATTCAACATACGTACCATTCACATTACTACCATTCACTTACTACCATTCACTTACTACCATTCACTACTACCATTCACTTACTACCATTCACTTACTACCATTCACTTACTACCATTCACTTACTACCATTCACATACTACCATTCACATACTACCATTCACTTACTACCATTCACTTACTACCATTCACTTACTACCATTCACTTACTACCATTCACTTACTACCATTCACATACTACCATTCACTTACTACCATTCACTTACTACCATTCACATACTACCATTCACTTACTACCATTCACTTACTACCATTCACATACTACCATTCACATACTACCATTCACTTACTACCATTCACTTACTACCATTCACTTACTACCATTCACTTACTACCATTCACTTACTACCATTCACATTCTACCATTCACTTACTACCATTCACATACTACCATTCACATACTACCATTCACACTACCATTCACTTACTACCATTCACACTTACTACCTATTCACTTACTACCATTCACTTACTACCATTCACTTACTACCATTCACTTACTACCATTCACTTACTACCATTCACTTACTACCATTCACTTACTACCATTCACTTACTACCATTCACATACTACCATTCACTTACTACCATTCACTTACTACCATTCACTTACTACCATTCACTTACTACCATTCACCTACTACCATTCACATACTACCATTCACTTACTACCATTCACATACTACCATTCACATACTACCATTCACTTACTACCATTCACTTACTACCATTCACTTACTACCATTCACTTACTACCATTCACATACTACCATTCACTTACTACCATTCACTTACTACCATTCACATACTACCATTCACTATACTACCATTCACATACTTACCATTCACATACTACCATTCACTTACTACCATTCACTTACTACCATTCACTTACTACCATTCACTTACTACCATTCACTTACTACCATTCACTTACTACCATTCACATTCTACCATTCACTTACTACCATTCACATACTACCATTCACATACTACCATTCACATACTACCATTCACTTACTACCATTCACTTACTACCATTCACTTACTACCATTCACTTACTACATTCACTACTACCATTCACTTACTACCATTCACTTACTACCATTCACTTACTACCATTCACATACTACCATTCAATACTCCATTCACTTAACTACCATTCACTTACTACCATTCACTTACTACCATTCACTTACTACCATTCACTTACTACCATTCACTTACTACCATTCACTACTACCATTCACTTACTACCATTCACTTACTACCATTCACTTACTACCATTCACTTACTACCATTCACTTACTACCATTCACATACTACCATTCACATACTACCATTCACTTACTACCATTCACTTACTACCATTCACTTACTACCATTCACATACTACCATTCACATACTACCATTCACATACTACCATTCACTTACTACCATTCACTTACTACCATTCACTACTACCATTCACTTACTACCATTCACTTACTACCATTCACTTACTACCATTCACTTACTACCATTCACATACTACCATTCACTTACTTCACTTACTACCATTCACTTACTACCATTCACATACTACCATTCACTTACTACCATTCACTTTACTACCATTCACTTACTACCATTCACTTACTACCATTCACTTACTACCATTCACATACTACCATTCACATACTACCATTCACCTACTACCATTCGCCTACTACCATTCACTTACTACCATTCGCCTACTACCATTCGCCTACTACCATTCGCCTACTACCATTCGCCTACTACCATTCGCCTACTACCATTCGCCTACTACCATTCACTTACTACCATTCACTTACTACCATTCACATACTACCATTCACATACTACCATTCACATACTACCATTCACATACTACCATTCACTTACTACCATTCACTTACTACCATTCACTTACTACCATTCACTTACTACCATTCACTTACTCACCATTCCGTATTACCATTCACACACTACCAATCACCAACTACCATCCACATACTACCAATCACCTACTACTTCCAATATACTACCATCCATCTACTACCAATCACAGACTACCAATCACGGACTACCAATCGCATACTACCAATCACGTACCACCATTCGCATGCCACCATTTGCGTACCACCAATCACGTACTACTATTCTCACAGCTCTCACCTGCTAACCACTAACATTAGTTGATTGTGTGGACAGAGCTCTGATAGGTTGGAGGACATCCTTCGGAGGTTGTCATCATAACTGTGTAAGTCTACGGAAGGGGATGAGAACCATGGTTCTCCATCCTAGGTTTTGTATGGTGGGTAAAGAGAAAGAGAAACACTAGATGGGTTGTAGAGGGAAACACTAGATGGGTTGTAGACAGGGAAACACTAGATGGGTTGTAGACAGGGAGACACTAGATGGGTTGTAGACAGGGAGACACTAGATGGGTTGTAGACAGGGAGACACTAGATGGGTTGTAGACAGGGAAACACTAGATGGGTTGTAGACAGGGAAACACTAGATGGGTTGTAGACAGGGAAACACTAGATGGGTTGTAGACAGGGAAACACTAGATGGGTTGTAGACAGGGAAACACTAGATGGGTTGTAGACAGGAAACACTAGATGGGTTGTAGACAGGGAAACACTAGATGGGTTGTAGACAGGGAAACACTAGATGGGTTGTAGACAGGGAAACACTAGATGGGTTGTAGACAGGGAAACACTAGATGGGTTGTAGACAGGGAAACACTAGATGGGTTGTAGAGGGAAACACTAGATGGGTTGTAGACAGGGAAACACTAGATGGGTTGTAGACAGGGAAACACTAGATGGGTTGTAGACAGGGAAACACTAGATGGGTTGTAGACAGGGAAACACTAGATGGGTTGTAGACAGGGAAACACTAAATGGGTTGTAGACAGGGAAACACTAGATGGGTTGTAGACAGTGAAACACTAGATGGGTTGTAGACAGGGAAACACTAGATGGGTTGTAGAGGGAGACACTAGATTGGGTGTAAACAGGGAAACACTGGATGGGTTGTAGAGAGGGCCTATTTGAGGAGAGATGTCTGGTTCCTGTAGTAAAGATTCAGATTTCTACATAATGAAAACTTGTTACAGAGTTTCTCTGTTTGGAGTCGTTTGGATACATGATCACATAATGTCACCACCATCATCATCATCATCATCATCATGTCCACTCCATCCTATCGGTTACCTAACTGACATTTGGAATATTACCCACAGAGGATCAGAATGGCTCGACCTTGGTTAGGTAACAGCTCTGCTATCATGATGTGCTTATTGTATTGTTGACAGGAATCTGTCATAAACACCATGTTTGTTCTTGTGAGTCAATTTTCTAAAACAACGTATCACTTTACCCAGAGTGCTTTCAGGTAATGACTGTTCAATTTCTCCACTCAGAAACAGTGTGGATTCCCTGTTGTATTAGTGACTGGTCATTCATGATACACAATCATTTGGTGTGGGTTATTCTAAAGCATTTTACAGCCAAACCAGAAAGAGACAGACAGACCATCAGATAGGACTCGGGTCAAACGTAGGGGATAGAGTGCCATTTTGGATGCAGATTTACGAGCTGAAACGTCCACCCTGATCTGATCATTAAAGGAAGTGGACGTTGTTGATCTATAGACAAACGCTACAATAACAAGAGGTTAATGAGATATGTCTGATGGATGACGGTTGGTTGTTATGACAACCATGTAGAGGGATGGATTCATTTTTGGTCACGTCCCTGTACGATTTGGACAGGGGTCAGAGGTTAGACATACCACCGTGACAAAGAATAGAGCTCTCAGTATTAACATAGAGATGAACAATATCACTGTGTAGAGAGAGAGAGACAGAGAGAGGAGAGAGAGAGAGACAAAGAGAGAGACAGGGAGCTAGACAGAGAGAGAGAGTGAGGAGAGTGAGGAGAGAGAGAGAGAGACAGGGAGAGAGAGAGAACGAACGAGAGTGGAGAGAGAGAGAGAGAGAGAGACAGGGAGAGAGAGAGAACAAACGAGAGTGGAGAGAGATAAAGAACGAGAGAGACAAAGAGCGAGTGGAGAGCAAAAAAACAGAGAAAGATGAAGAGATTCTCCCCCTCAGAGTCTGTCGTCTTTGCTTCCACAATGAATATAAGCAATGATCATCTATACTGAATCCAGATCAGCAGTGTTGAGCTGAATGTTATCATCTATACTGAACGCAGATCAGCAGAGTTGAGCTTAATGTGGTCACCACCACATGATTCTATATCTAAGCTGGAGCTGCCATCTTGTGGCGCTGCTTGGTACTGCATACGGATAACCTCAGAGCACACTGGTAACAGCAACTCGGACAGTAGGATAGCTGAGCTGCTAGACACACAATTCAACACTAACAGCAGGACTTCAGACAGTGTGGCTGGTTGGTATACTGGGCTAACAGCAGGACTTCAGACAGTGTGGCTGGCTGGTATACTGGGCTAACAGCAGGACTTCAAACAGTGTGGCTGGCTGGTATACTGGGCTAACAGCAGGACCTCAGACAGTGCTGCTGGTTGGTATACTGGGCTAACAGCAGGACTTCAGACAGTGTAGCTGGCTGGTATACTGGGCTAACAGCAGGACCTCAGACAGTGCTGCTGGTTGGTATACTGGGCTAACAGCAGGACTTCAAACAGTGTGGCTGGCTGGTATACTGGGCTAACAGCAGAACTTCAGTGTGGCTGGCTGGTATACAGGGCTAACAGCAGGACTTCAGACAGTGTGGCTGGCTGGTATACTGGGCTAACAGCAGGACTTCAGACAGTGTGGCTGGCTGGTATACTGGGCTGACAGCAGGACTTCAGACAGTGTGGCTGGCTGGTATACTGGGCTAACAGCAGGACCTCAGACAGTGCTGCTGGTTGGTATACTGGGCTAACAGCAGGACCTCAGACAGTGCTGCTGGTTGGTATACTGGGCTAACAGCAGGACTTCAGACAGTGTGGCTGGCTGGTATACTGGGCTAACAGCAGGACTTCAGACAGTGTGGCTGGCTGGTATACTGGGCTAACAGCAGGACTTCAGACAGTGTAGCTGGCTGGTATACTGGGCTAACAGCAGGACTTCAGACAGTGTGGCTGGCTGGTATACTGGGCTAACAGCAGGACTTCAGACAGTGCTGCTGGCTGGTATACTGGGCTAACAGCAGGACTTCAGACAGTGTAGCTGGCTGGTATACTGGGCTAACAGCAGGACTTCAGACAGTGTGGCTGGCTGGTATACTGGGCTAACAGCAGGACTTCAGACAGTGTGGCTGGCTGGTATACAGGGCTAACAGCAGGATTTTAGACAGTGTGGCTGGCTGGTATACTGGGCTAACAGCAGGACTTCAGACAGTGTGGCTGGCTGGTATACTGGGCTAACAGCAGGACTTCAGACAGTGTAGCTGGCTGGTATACTGGGCTAACAGCAGGACTTCAGACAGTGTGGCTGGCTGGTATACTGGGCTAACAGCAGGACTTCAGACAGTGTGGCTGGCTGGTATACTGGGCTAACAGCAGGACTTCAGACAGTGTGGCTGGCTGGTATACTGGGCTAACAGCAGGACTTTAGACAGTGTAGCTGGCTGGTATACTGGGCTAACAGCAGGACTTCAGACAGTGTGGCTGGCTGGTATACTGGGCTAACAGCAGGACTTCAGACAGTGTGGCTGGCTGGTATACTGGGCTAACAGCAGGACTTCAGACAGTGTAGCTGGCTGGTATACTGGGCTAACAGCAGGACTTCAGACAGTGTAGCTGGCTGGTATACTGGGCTAACAGCAGGACTTCAGACAGTGTGGCTGGCTGGTATACTGGGCTAACAGCAGGACTTCAGACAGTGTGGCTGGCTGGTATACTGGGCTAACAGCAGGACATACTGGGTTAACAGCTAAGGACAGCTCTTAGCTGAGAGGTCAGATAGATGCCAGTAAGCTGGTATTATGGACCAGACAGCTCTTAGCTGAGAGGTCAGATGCCAGTAAGCTGGTATTATGGACCAGACAGCTCTTAGCTGAGAGGTCAGATGCCAGTAAACTGGTGTTATGGACCAGACAGCTCTAAGCTGAGAGGTCAGATGCCAGTAAACTGGTGTTACGGACCAGACAGCTCTTAGCTGAGAGGTCAGATGCCAGTAAGCTTATATTATGGACCAGACAGCTCTTAGCTGAGGTCAGATGCCAGTAAACTGGTGTTATGGACCAGACAGCTCTTAGCTGAGAGGTCAGATGCCAGTAAGCTGGTGTTATGGACCAGACAGCTCTTAGCTGAGAGGTCAGATGCCAGTAAGCTGGTATTATGGACCAGACAGCTCTTAGCTGAGAGGTCAGATGCCAGTAAGCTGGTATTATGGACCAGACAGCTCTTAGCTGAGGTCAGATGCCAGTAAACTGGTGTTATGGACCAGACAGCTCTTAGCTGAGAGGTCAGATGCCAGTAAGCTGGTGTTATGGACCAGACAGCTCTTAGCTGAGAGGTCAGATGCCAGTAAGCTGGTATTATGGACCAGACAGCTCTTAGCTGAGAGGTCAGATGCCAGTAAGCTGGTATTATGGACCAGACAGCTCTTAGCTGAGAGGAGGTCAGATGCCAGTAAGCTGGTGTTATGGACCAGACAGCTCTTAGCTGAGAGGTCAGATAGATGCCAGTAAGCTGGTGTTATGGACCAGACAGCTCTTAGCTGAGAGGTGAGATAGATGCCAGTAAGCTTATATTATGGACCAGACAGCTCTTAGCTGAGGTCAGATGCCAGTAAACTGGTGTTATGGACCAGACAGCTCTTAGCTGAGAGGTCAGATGCCAGTAAGCTGGTGTTATGGACCAGACAGCTCTTAGCTGAGAGGTCAGATGCCAGTAAGCTGGTATTATGGACCAGACAGCTCTTAGCTGAGAGGTCAGATGCCAGTAAGCTGGTATTATGGACCAGACAGCTCTTAGCTGAGAGGAGGTCAGATGCCAGTAAACTGGTGTTACGGACCAGACAGCTCTTAGCTGAGAGGTCAGATGCCAGTAAGCTTATATTATGGACCAGACAGCTCTTAGCTGAGGTCAGATGCCAGTAAACTGGTGTTATGGACCAGACAGCTCTTAGCTGAGAGGTCAGATGCCAGTAAGCTGGTGTTATGGACCAGACAGCTCTTAGCTGAGAGGTCAGATGCCAGTAAGCTGGTATTATGGACCAGACAGCTCTTAGCTGAGAGGTCAGATGCCAGTAAGCTGGTATTATGGACCAGACAGCTCTTAGCTGAGAGGTCAGATGCCAGTAAACTGGTGTTATGGACCAGACAGCTCTTAGCTGAGAGGTCAGATGCCAGTAAGCTGGTGTTATGGACCAGACAGCTCTTAGCTGAGAGGTCAGATGCCAGTAAGCTGGTATTATGGACCAGACAGCTCTTAGCTGAGAGGTCAGATGCCAGTAAGCTGGTATTATGGACCAGACAGCTCTTAGCTGAGAGGAGGTCAGATGCCAGTAAGCTGGTGTTATGGACCAGACAGCTCTTAGCTGAGAGGTCAGATAGATGCCAGTAAGCTGGTGTTATGGACCAGACAGCTCTTAGCTGAGAGGTCAGATAGATGCCAGTAAGCTTATATTATGGACCAGACAGCTCTTAGCTGAGGTCAGATGCCAGTAAACTGGTGTTATGGACCAGACAGCTCTTAGCTGAGAGGTCAGATGCCAGTAAGCTGGTGTTATGGACCAGACAGCTCTTAGCTGAGAGGTCAGATGCCAGTAAGCTGGTATTATGGACCAGACAGCTCTTAGCTGAGAGGTCAGATGCCAGTAAGCTGGTATTATGGACCAGACAGCTCTTAGCTGAGAGGAGGTCAGATGCCAGTAAACTGGTGTTACGGACCAGACAGCTCTTAGCTGAGAGGTCAGATGCCAGTAAGCTTATATTATGGACCAGACAGCTCTTAGCTGAGGTCAGATGCCAGTAAACTGGTGTTATGGACCAGACAGCTCTTAGCTGAGAGGTCAGATGCCAGTAAGCTGGTGTTATGGACCAGACAGCTCTTAGCTGAGAGGTCAGATGCCAGTAAGCTGGTATTATGGACCAGACAGCTCTTAGCTGAGAGGTCAGATGCCAGTAAGCTGGTATTATGGACCAGACAGCTCTTAGCTGAGAGGAGGTCAGATGCCAGTAAGCTGGTGTTATGGACCAGACAGCTCTTAGCTGAGAGGTCAGATAGATGCCAGTAAGCTGGTGTTATGGACCAGACAGCTCTTAGCTGAGAGGTCAGATAGATGCCAGTAAGCTGGTATTATGGACCAGACAGCTCTTAGCTGAGAGGTCAGATGCCAGTAAGCTGGTATTATGGACCAGACAGCTCTTAGCTGAGAGGTCAGATGCCAGTAAACTGGTGTTATGGACCAGACAGCTCTAAGCTGAGAGGTCAGATGCCAGTAAACTGGTGTTACGGACCAGACAGCTCTTAGCTGAGAGGTCAGATGCCAGTAAGCTTATATTATGGACCAGACAGCTCTTAGCTGAGGTCAGATGCCAGTAAACTGGTGTTATGGACCAGACAGCTCTTAGCTGAGAGGTCAGATGCCAGTAAGCTGGTGTTATGGACCAGACAGCTCTTAGCTGAGAGGTCAGATGCCAGTAAGCTGGTGTTATGGACCAGACAGCTCTTAGCTGAGAGGTCAGATGCCAGTAAGCTGGTATTATGGACCAGACAGCTCTTAGCTGAGAGGTCAGATGCCAGTAAGCTGGTGTTATGGACCAGACAGCTCTTAGCTGAGAGGTCAGATGCCAGTAAGCTGGTGTTACGGACCAGACAGCTCTTAGCTGAGAGGTCAGATGCCAGTAAGCTGGTGTTATGGACCAGACAGTTCTTAGCTGAGAGGTCAGATGCGAGGGCCCATCGGTCTACAGTAGTTCAACATATAGGGTGCCATTTGGGACTCATCTGTGAGGTAGACGGTCCATGGGACACCTTTCATCTGTAACACTGGGTGGAGACATGAGATGAGTGTTGCTTTGTGAATTATTGCTTGATGCTTGAGGTCCAAATGTCTTGTGTTTATAATTGGGCCGATTAAACAGCTCTCAAGAGCCATTACATCAATGTGAATACATTGGGACTGTTATGAAAGGTTGTCCTGTGGGAAATACACATAGTTATCTAGTACAGCCAGAGGAGGATAGGCCTCCTCTCTTCAGTCTGGTTCCTCAGGAGGTTTCTACCAGGACAGGCCTCCTCCCATCAGTCTGGTTCCTCTGGAGGTTTCTACCAGGACAGGCCTCCTCCTTCAGTCTGGTTCCTCAGGAGGTTTCTACCAGGACAGGCCTCCTCCTCCTCTCTTCAGTCTGGTTTCTCTGGAGGTATCTACCAGGACAGGCCTCCTCCCATCAGTCTGGTTTCTCTGGAGGTTCCTACCAGGAGGAAAGGCCTCCTCCTTCAGTCTGGTTTCTCTGGAGGTTTCTACCAGGAGAATAGGCCTCCTCCCTTCAGTCTGGTTCCTTAGGAGGTTTGTCCAGGACAGGCCTCCTCCCATCAGTCTGGTTCCTCAGGAGGTTTCTACCAGGACAGGCCTCCTCCTCCCATCAGTCTGGTTCCTCTGGAGGTTTCTACCAGGACAGGCCTCCTCTCTTCAGTCTGGTTCCTCTGGAGGTTTCTACCAGGACAGGCCTCCTCCGCTCTTCAGTCTGGTTCCTCAGAAGGTTTCTCCAGGACAGGCCTCCTCCGCTCTTCAGTCTGGTTCCTCAGAAGGTTTCTCCAGGACAGGCCTCCTCCTCTCTTCAGTCTGGTTTCTCTGGAGAATTTTTCCTTGTTTGATGAAAGTGTGTCTCAGCGTGGGTCCAGAGCTGGCTAACGTCACCACAGCTCTCTTCCTAAAGGTCACCTGAGAGGGAACCATAGACAGGGAAACACTAGATGGGTTGTAGACAGGGAAACACTAGATGGGTTGTAGACAGGGAAACACTAGATGGGTTGTTCCTCAGAAGGTTTCTCCAGGACAGGCCTCCTCCTCTCTTCAGTCTGGTTCCTCTGGAGGTTTCTCCAGGACAGGCCTCCTCCCCTCTTCAGTCTGGTTCCTCTGGAGGTTTCTCCAGGACAGGCCTCCTCCTCTCTTCAGTCTGGTTCCTCTGGAGGTTTCTCCAGGACAGGCCTCCTCCTCTCTTCAGTCTGGTTCCTCTGGAGGTTTCTCCAGGACAGGCCTCCTCCTCTCTTCAGTCTGGTTCCTCTGGAGGTTTCTCCAGGACAGGTCTCCTCCTCTCTTCAGTCTGGTTCCTCAGAAGGTTTCTACCAGGACAGGCCTCCTCCTCTCTTCAGTCTGGTTCCTCTGGAGGTTTCTACCAGGACAGGCCTCCTCCTCCTCTCTTCAGTCTGGTTTCTCTGGAGGTTTCTACCAGGACAGGCCTCCTCCTCCTCTCTTCAGTCTGGTTTCTCTGGAGGTTTCTACCAGGACAGGCCTCCTCCTCCTCTCTTCAGTCTGGTTCCTCAGAAGGTTTCTACCAGGACAGGCCTCCTCCTCCTCTCTTCAGTCTGGTTCCTCAGAAGGTTTCTACCAGGACAGGCCTCCTCCGCTCTTCAGTCTGGTTCCTCTGGAGGTTTCTACCAGGACAGGCCTCCTCCTCCTCTCTTCAGTCTGGTTTCTCTGGAGGTTTCTACCAGGACAGGCCTCCTCCTCTCTTCAGTCTGGTTCCTCTGGAGCTTTCTACCAGGACAGGCCTCCTCCGCTCTTCAGTCTGGTTCCTCTGGAGGTTTCTACCAGGACAGGCCTCCTCCGCTCTTCAGTCTGGTTCCTCAGGAGGTTTCTACCAGGACAGGCCTCCTCCTCTCTTCAGTCTGGTTCCTCTGGAGGTTTCTACCAGGACAGGCCTCCTCCGCTCTTCAGTCTGGTTCCTCTGGAGGTTTCTACCAGGACAGGCCTCCTCCGCTCTTCAGTCTGGTTCCTCAGGAGGTTTCTACCAGGACAGGCCTCCTCCGCTCTTCAGTCTGGTTTCTCTGGAGAATTTTTCCTTGCCACTGCGCTGCTGTTTGTTCTTTGATGTCTAGACAGGGTTTCTGTTATACACTTTGTGACAACTGATATAAAAAGATCTTTAGAAATACATTGGATTAATCTAGTTCAACAGCTCTAGATTTATTAGAGGCTAAAGAGAAGCAAGCTCGAAGCCCGTTTTACCCGTACCTGGCCACAAATCTAGCTGACGAATATATAAAAATGGACCTGTATCACCTTGTCCATATTAATCCTCTCCGACCAAGTGACCACTCATCAACTGTTAAAATAGAACCAGATCAGTCTTTCTCTAAAGCGCTCGCTCCTCATATAGAACATATTGAATATTTAAAATGTCTTCATCAACATGGTTGGAGAGAGAGAGAGAGAGAGAGAGAGAGAGAGAGAGAGAGAGAGAGAGAGAGAGAGAGAGAGAGAGAGAGAGAGAGAGAGAGAGAGAGAGAGAGAGAGAGAGAGAGAGAGAGAGAGAGAGAGAGAGGAGAGAGAGAGAGAGAGAGAGAGAGAGAGAGAGAGAGAGAAGAGAGAGAGAGAGAGAGAGAGAGAGAGAGAGAGAGAGAGAGAGAGAAAACGTTAGGTTATCACAATGAACAGCTGATTCAGTTACCAACTCTTATATGGACTAGAGGATAATCAACTGCTAATGTCCACATCCTGACTATTCAACCTTGTGTGTCAGTTCTTGGAATTATCCAATCATTGGAGGTTACGGCCGAGATATCGTTTCACCACGTAAAACACATTGTTCTCCGCATACTAATTATTTAGCAGCTCTGACATCATATGAATAATGTAAGTTTAAATTAAAATTTAATTAAATTCCTTCGTTTTCACTTTTATTTTCCTATCAAAAGGTTTCTACATGTTGGTGCTGCCCTCTAGTGGCGATTGAGTGTATGGCACCTCTCTCAAGTCAACTCTATGGATACATCCCACAATGCCATACAAAACACGAGTTGACCCCTAGACTCTGATCTCGGGTCAGTTTGACATTTTACCCACTAATGGTTCAGGTTAGAATCTAGGGGAAAAGGAAGCTGATCCTAGATCTGTCCCGAGGGGGGAAACGTCACCCAGAAGCTATAAAACAAGTTGACCGAAGACCTTCTGGAATCCAGCAGAGCTTTATTGACTTAATCTGGAGTAACAGCTGGATAGCAGTCCATTGTACTGGGGGGGGGACGGGGAGAGTATAACAGTCCATTGTACTGGGGGGGGGACGGGGACAGTATAACAGTCCATTGTACTGGGGGGGGGGGGGGGGGAGGACAGTATAACAGTCCATTGTACTGGGGGGGGGGGGGGGGGGACAGTATAACAGTCCATTGTACTGGGGGGGACAGTATAACAGGCCATTGTACTGGGGGGACAGTATAACAGTCCATTGTACTGGGGGGACAGTATAACAGTCCATTGTACTGGGGGGGGAACAGTATAACAGTCCATTGTACTGGGGGGGGGGCAGTATAAACAGTCCATTGTACTGGGGGGGGACAGTATAACAGTCCATTGTACTGGGGGGGACACAGTATAACAGTCCATTGTACTGGGGGGGGGGGGGGACACAGTATAACAGTCCATTGTACTGGGGGGGACAACAGTATAACAGTCCATTGTACTGGGGGGACAGTATAACAGTCCATTGTACTGGGGGGGACAGTATAACAGGCCATTGTACTGGGGGGGACAGTATAACAGTCCATTGTACTGGGGGGGACAGTATAACAGTCCATTGTACTGGGGGGACAGTATAACAGTCCATTGTACTGGGGGGGGAACAGTATAACAGTCCATTGTACTGGGGGGGGAACAGTATAACAGTCCATTGTACTGGGGGGGGGGGGGCAGTATAACAGTCCATTGTACTGGGGGGGACAGTATAACAGTCCATTGTACTGGGGGGGGCAGTATAACAGTCCATTGTACTGGGGGGGGGCAGTATAACAGTCCATTGTACTGGGGGGGGGGGGGGCAGTATAACAGTCCATTGTACTGGGGGGGACAGTATAACAGTCCATTGTACTGGGGGGGACAGTATAACAGTCCATTGTACTGGGGGGGGGGCAGTATAACAGTCCATTGTACTGGGGGGAGGGGCAAACCAGAAGAAAACAGACATGACTAAATAGTAACAAAACGAAAACACATCAGAAATTTAGAAATACAAAGGAATGTTTAATGCTTTTGGTAAATATATTGGACGGGGTACATGACTATAGAGGGAACGTGGACGGGGTACATGACTATAGAGGGAACGTGGACGGGGTACATGACTATAGAGGGAACGTGGACGGGGTACATGACTATAGAGGGAACGTGGACGGGGGTACATGACTATAGAGGGAACGTGGACGGGGTACATGACGACTATAGAAGGAACGTGTCATCATATGAGTAGACCATCGACTCACAAGGCTCAGAATGGTAGACCATCGACTCACAAGGCTCAGAATGGTAGACCATCGACTCACAAGGCTCAGAATGGTAGACCATCGACTCACAAGGCTCAGAATGGTAGACCATCCATTCACAAGGCTCAGAATGGTAGACCATCGATTCACAAGGCTCAGAATGGTAGACCATCGATTCACAAGGCTCAGAATGGTAGACCATCGATTCACAAGGCTCAGAATGGTAGACCATCCATTCACAAGGCTCAGAATGGTAGACCATCGATTCACAAGGCTCAGAATGGTAGACCATCCATTCATAAGGCTCAGAATGGTAGACCATCGACTCATAAGGCTCAGAATGGTAGACCATCCATTCATAAGGCTCAGAATGGTAGACCATCGACTCATAAGGCTCAGAATGGTAGACCATCCATTCATAAGGCTCAGAATGGTAGACCATCGATTCATAAGGCTCAGAATGGTAGACCATCCATTCACAAGGCTCAGAATGGTAGACCATCCATTCACAAGGCTCAGAATGGTAGACCATCCATTCACAAGGCTCAGAATGGTAGACCATCGACTCATAAGGCTCAGAATGGTAGACCATCGACTCATAAGGCTCAGAAAGGTAGACCATCGATTCATAAGGCTCAGAATGGTAGACCATCGACTCATAAGGCTCAGAATGGTAGACCATCGACTCATAAGGCTCAGAATGGTAGACCATCGATTCATAAGGCTCAGAATGGTAGACCATCCATTCACAAGGCTCAGAATGGTAGACCATCCATTCACAAGGCTCAGAATGGTAGACCATCCATTCACAAGGCTCAGAATGGTAGACCATCGACTCATAAGGCTCAGAATGGTAGACCATCGACTCATAAGGCTCAGAATGGTAGACCATCGACTCATAAGGCTCAGAATGGTAGACCATCCATTCATAAGGCTCAGAATGGTAGACCATCCATTCATAAGGCTCAGAATGGTAGACCATCGATTCATAAGGCTCAGAATGGTAGACCATCCATTCACAAGGCTCAGAATGGTAGACCATCCATTCACAAGGCTCAGAATGGTAGACCATCCATTCATAAGGCTCAAAATGGTAGACCATCGATTCATAAGGCTCAGAATGGTAGACCATCCATTCACAAGGCTCAGAATGGTAGACCATCCATTCACAAGGCTCAGAATGGTAGACCATCCATTCACAAGGCTCAGAATGGTAGACCATCCATTCACAAGGCTCAGAATGGTAGACCATCCATTCACAAGGCTCAGAATGGTAGACCATCGATTCACAAGGCTCAGAATGGTAGACCATCGATTCACAAGGCTCAGAATGGTAGACCATCGATTCACAAGGCTCAGAATGGTAGACCATCCATTCACAAGGCTCAGAATGGTAGACCATCGATTCACAAGGCTCAGAATGGTAGACCATCCATTCATAAGGCTCAGAATGGTAGACCATCGACTCATAAGGCTCAGAATGGTAGACCATCGACTCATAAGGCTCAGAATGGTAGACCATCCATTCATAAGGCTCAGAATGGTAGACCATCGATTCATAAGGATCAGAATGGTAGACCATCCATTCACAAGGCTCAGAATGGTAGACCATCCATTCACAAGGCTCAGCTCCTAGTCCTGCACTCCATAATGCTATAATATACTGTCTATAGTCCTAGTCCTGCACTCCATATATCTCCATAACGCTATAATATACTGTCTATAGTCCTAGTCCTGCACTCCATATATCTCCATAACGCTATAATATACTGTCTATAGTCCTAGTCCTGCACTCCATATATCTCCATAACGCTATAATATACTGTCTATAGTCCTAGTCCTGCACTCCATATATCTCCATAACGCTATAATATACTGTCTATAGTCCTAATCCTGCACTCCATATATCTCCATAATGCTATAATATACTGTCTATAGTCCTAATCCTGCACTCCATATATCTCCATAACGCTATAATATACTGTCTATAGTCCTAGTCCTGCACTCCATATATCTCCATAACGCTATAATATACTGTCTATAGTCCTAGTCCTGCACTCCATATATCTCCATAACGCTATAATATACTGTCTATAGTCCTAGTCCTGCACTCCATATATCTCCATAACGCTATAATATACTGTCTATAGTCCTAGTCCTGCACTCCATATATCTCCATAACGCTATAATATACTGTCTATAGTCCTAGTCCTGCACTCCATATATCTCCATAACGCTATAATATACTGTCTATAGTCCTAGTCCTGCACTCCATATATCTCCATAACGCTATAATATACTGTCTATAGTCCTAGTCCTGCACTCCATATATCTCCATAACGCTATAATATACTGTCTATAGTCCTAGTCCTGCACTCCATATATCTCCATAATGCTATAATATACTGTCTATAGTCCTAGTCCTGCACTCCATATATCTCCATAATGCTATAATATACTGTCTATAGTCCTAGTCCTGCACTCCATATATCTCCATAACGCTATAATATACTGTCTATAGTCCTAGTCCTGCACTCCATATATCTCCATAACGCTATAATATACTGTCTATAGTCCTAATCCTGCACTCCATATATCTCCATAACGCTATAATATACTGTCTATAGTCCTAGTCCATGCAGTCCTAGTAATCCTAGTAGTACTAATATTATAATATACTGTATATTACCATAGAGACAAGCATGATATTATATTATACTGTATATTACCATAGAGACAAGCATGATATGTTACCATTATAATATACTGTAAATTACCATAGAGACAAGCATGTTACTAATATTATAATATACTGTATATTACCATAGAGACAAGCATGATATTATAATATACTGTATATTACCATAGAGACAAGCATGTTACTAATATTATAATATACTGTATATTACCATAGAGACAGGCATGATATTATAATATACTGTATATTACCATAGAGACAGGCATGATATTATAATATACTGTATATTACCATAGAGACAAGCATGTTACTAATATTATAATATACTGTATATTACCATAGAGACAAGCATGTTACGAATATTATAATATACTGTATATTACCATAGAGACAAGCATGTTACTAATATTATAATATACTGTATATTACCATAGAGACAAGCATGTTACTAATATTATAATATACTGTATATTACCATAGAGACAAGCATGATATTATATTATACTGTATATTACCATAGAGACAAGCATGTTACTAATATAATATACTGTATATTACCATAGAGACAAGCATGTTACTAATATTATAATATACTGTATATTACCATAGAGACAGGCATGATATTATAATATACTGTATATTACCATAGAGACAGGCATGATATTATAATATACTGTATATTACCATAGAGACAAGCATGTTACTAATATAATATACTGTATATTACCATAGAGACAAGCATGTTACTAATATTATAATATACTGTATATTACCATAGAGACAAGCATGTTACTAATATTATAATATACTGTATATTACCATAGAGACAAGCATGTTACTAATATTATAATATACTGTATATTACCATAGAGACAAGCATGTTACTAATATTATAATATACTGTATATTACCATAGAGACAAGCATGTTACTAATATTATAATATACTGTATATTACCATAGAGACAAGCATGTTACTAATATTATAATATACTGTATATTACCATAGAGACAGGCATGATATTATAATATACTGTATATTACCATAGAGACAAGCATGTTACTAATATAATATACTGTATATTACCATAGAGACAAGCATGTTACTAATATTATAATATACTGTATATTACCATAGAGACAAGCATGTTACTAATATTATAATATACTGTATATTACCATAGAGACAAGCATGTTACTAATATTATAATATACTGTATATTACCATAGAGACAAGCATGTTACTAATATTATAATATACTGTATATTACCATAGAGACAAGCATGTTACTAATATTATAATATACTGTATATTACCATAGAGACAAGCATGTTACTAATATTAT
This sequence comes from Oncorhynchus kisutch, assembly GCF_002021735.2. Classification (NCBI taxonomy): domain Eukaryota; kingdom Metazoa; phylum Chordata; class Actinopteri; order Salmoniformes; family Salmonidae; genus Oncorhynchus; species Oncorhynchus kisutch. The sequence goes on along the minus strand of NW_022265851.1, from coordinate 118,539 downwards.
AATATACTGTATATTACCATAGAGACAAGCATGTTACTAATATTATAATATACTGTATATTACCATAGAGACAAGCATGTTACTAATATTATAATATACTGTATATTACCATAGAGACAAGCATGTTACTAATATTTCAGCTCTTGTATGAATTACATGTAAATAGACAGACAAATCACGATTTAACATTCAGATGACATTGGGTTATGCTGCCAAAATATCCCAGGGGACAGTTTTGATTCCCAATCTACTAATACAGTATTTTCCTGTTGAGCTTTTGCTCTGTCATATAAATGGCAACATTCTATTCAGGACAAAACATTCATTTCTTTCAGAGTCAAATCTCACATTTTCCATCTGCTTGAGCTTCTATCGTGAAGGTGTTCAAAGTGTGTCTTTGGCATCAGTGTTAAAATCTTCACATTTCATATCTTCTAACTACCTCCCATCTCTCCTCATATCCCACCGTTAACCTGATTCTCCAGTATCTAACTACCCCCCCATTAACCTGATTCTCCAGTATCTACCTCCCATCTCTCCTCATATCTAACTACCTCCGATCTCTCCTCATATCTAACTACCTCCCATCTCTCCCCATTAACCTAATTATCCAGCATCTAAATACCTCCCATCTCTCCTCATATCCCCTCGTTAACCTGATTCTCCAGTATCTAACTACCTCCCATCTCTCCTCATATCTAACTACCTCCCATCTCTCCTCATATCTAACTACCTCCGATCTCTCCCCATTAACCTAATTATCCAGCATCTAAATACCTCCCATCTCTCCTCATATCTAACTACCTCCCGTCTCTCCCATTAACCTGATTCTCCAGTAACTACCTCCCATCTCTCCCCATTAACCTGATTCTCCAGTATCTAACTACCTCCCATCTCTCCCCATTAACATGATTCTCCAGTATCTAACTACCTCCCATCTCTCCCCATTAACCTAATTCTCCAGTATCTAACTACCTCCCATCACTCCTCATATCCCCTCGTTACCCTGATTCTCCAGTATCTAACTACCTCTCATTTATCTTCATATCCCTCGTTAACCTGATTCTCCAGTATCTAACTACCTCCCATCTCTCCTCATATCCCCTCGTTAACCTGATTCTCCAGTATCTAACTACCTCCCATCTCTCCTCATATCCCCTCGTTACCCTGATTCTCCAGTATCTAACTACCTCTCATTTATCTTCATATCCCTCGTTAACCTGATTCTCCAGTATCTAACTATCTCCCATCTCTCCTCATATCCCCTCGTTAACCTGATTCTCCAGTATCTAACTACCCCATCTCTCCTCATATCCCCTCGTTAACCTGATTCTCCAGTATCTAACTACCTCCCATCTCTCCTCATATCCCCTCGTTAACCTGATTCTCTAGTATCTAACTACCTCCCATCTCTCCTCATATCCCCTCGTTAACCTGATTCTCCAGTATCTAACTACCTCCCATCTCTCCCCATTAACCTGATTCTCCAGTATCTAACTACCTCCCATCTCTCCCCATTAACCTGATTCTCCAGTATCTAACTACCTCCCATCTCTCCCCATTAACCTGATTCTCCAGTATCTAACTACCTCCAATCGCTCCTCATATCCCCTCGTTACCCCTAATTCTCTAGTATCTAACTACCTCCATTCTCTCCCCATTAACCTGATTCTCCAGTATCTAACTACCTCCCATCTCTCCCATTAACCTAATTCTCCAGCATCTAGCGGCCTCCAATCTCTCCTCATACACCCCCCCATTAACGCTTATCTGTCAGACTTGATTGGTTTGTGTGAAAGAACAAGGATCTCTGAAGTTCTTGGTCCTTCACAGGATCACACAGCTTGACCTGGCCGATTCACTGAGGAGAGAACGAAGAAGAATGTGAAAAATGTGTTGTTCACCTCTGCTCTATATCAGGGTAATTACACTGTAATAACATCAGGATAGAGTGGACAGGGGGTTCTAGTTCCTCTGCCCTATATCAGGGTAATTACACTGTAATAACATCAGGATAGAGGGTTCTAGTTCCTCTGCTCGATATCAGGGTAATTACACTGTAATAACATCAGGATAGAGTGGACAGGGGGTTCTATTTCCTCTGCTCTATATCAGGGTAATTACACTGTAATAACATCAGGATAGAGTGGACAGCATTATCATATATATACTGTACATTCTGTACGACCCCACCTCTGAATGACAGCATTATCATATATATACTGTACATTCTGTACGACCCCACCTCTGAATGACAGCATTATCATATATATACAGTACATTCTGTACGACCCCACCTCTGAATGACAGCATTATCATATATATACAGTACATTCTGTACGACCCCACCTCTGAATGACAGCATTATCACATATATACTGTACATTCTGTACGAACCCACCTCTGAATGACAGCATTATCATATATATACAGTACATTCTGTACGACCCCACCTCTGAATGACAGCATTATCATATATAATGTACATTCTGTACAAACCCACCTCTCAGCTGGCCCCCCAGTCAGCTTCATCCTCTTGGAGGCGCTGCCCTCTGCTTCTGCTGGAGTGGTAGGTCTGGAGGGGGTCTGGGGTGGAGGGGGGGCCACCCTCTTCCTCCCTGGGGTGGTGGTGGCGGGTGGTGTGGAGGGGGTAGTTTGGTTGTTCTGGTCCTCTACAAAGCAGCGTAGAGGTCTCCTGACCAGATCATCTCTCTGATGGACCACTGTGTTCCTGGACTTTAACTGACTGTAGAGACCACAGACAACAACTGACTGTAGAGACCACAGACAACAACTGACTGTAGAGACCACAGACAACAACTGACCGGAGAGACCACAGGCAACACATTACAACAACTGACCAACTGACAACTGAGAGAGAGAGAGAGAGAGAGAGAGAGAGAGAGAGAGAGAGAGAGAGACAGAGACAGAGAGAGAGACAGAGAGAGAGAGATGGGGTGTCTGTGTTAACGTACCCTACAGCAGAGCTCAGGCTGTAATACCAGTCGTTGATATCTTCCTGATCGCTGGACATCAGCAGCAGCTTGGCTTTAGGGAAGGTCAACTAGGAGACAGAAAGAGGGGGAGTAAGAGAGAAATATGGGGGAGGGAGAGGAGGGGGGGTTAGGGACATAAAGAGGGAGGGAGAGGAGGGGGGGGTTAGGGACATAAAGAGGGAGGGAGGGAGAGGAGGGGGGGTTAGGGACATAAAGAGAGAGGGAGGGAGGGAGAGAAGGGGGGGTTAGGGACATAAAGAGGGAGGGAGGGAGAGGAGGGGGGGGTTAGGGACATAAAGAGAGAGGGAGGGAGGGAGAGAAGGGGGGGTTTAGGGACATAAAGAGGGAGGGAGAGGAGGGGGTTAGGGACATAAAGAGGGAGGGAGAGGAGGGGGGTTAGGGACATAAAGAGGGAGGGAGAGGAGGGGGGGTTTGGGACATAAAGAGGGAGGGAGGGAGAGGAGGGGGGGTTACGGACACAAAGAGGGAGGGAGGGAGAGGAGGGGGGGGGGTTAGGGACATAAAGAGGGAGGGAGGGAGAGGAGGGGGGGGGTTAGGGACATAAAGAGGGAGGGAGGGAGGGAGGGAGAGGGGTGGTTAGGGACATAAAGAGGGAGGGAGGGAGGGAGGGAGAGGGGTGGTTAGGGACATAAAGAGGGAGGGAGGGAGGGAGGGAGAGGGGGGGTTAGCGACATAAAGAGGGAGGGAGAGGAGGGGGGGTTAGGGACATAAAGAGGGAGGGAGAGGAGGGGGGGTTAGGGACATAAAGAGGGAGGGAGAGGAGGGGGGGTTTGGGACATAAAGAGGGAGGGGTTAGGGACATAAAGAGGGAGGGAGAGGAGGGGGGGTTAGGGACATAAAGAGGGAGGGAGGGAGGGAGGGTTAGGGACATAAAGAGGGAGGGAAGGAGAGGAGGGGGGGGTTAGGGACATAAAGAGGGAGAGAGGGAGGGAGGGAGGGAGGGAGGGAGGGAGGGAGGGAGGGAGGGAGGGAGGGAGGGAGGGAGGGAGGGAGGGAGGGAGGGAGGGAGGGAGGGAGGGAGGGAGGGAGGGAGGGAGGGTTAGGGACATAAAGAGGGAGGGAGGAGGGGGGGGTTAGGGACCATAAAGGACGGGAGGGAGAGGGGGGGTTTAGGGACATTAAAGAGGGAGGGAGAGGAGGGGGGGTTTGGGACCATAAAGAGGGAGGGAGGGAGAGGAGGGGGGGGGGGTTAGGGACATAAAGAGGGAGGGAGGGAGAGGGGGGTTAGGGACATAAAGAGGGAGGGGGGAGAGGAGGGGGGGTTAGGGACATAAAGAGGGAGGGAGGGAGGGAGGGAGAGGGGTGGTTAGGGACATAAAGAGGGAGGGAGGGAGGGAGAGGGGTGGTTAGGGACATTAAAGAGGGAGGGAGGGAGGGAGAGGGGGGGGTTAGCGACATAAAGAGGGAGGGAGTGAGAGGAGGGGGGGTTAGGGACATAAAGAGGGAGGGAGAGGAGGGGGGGTTTGGGACATAAAGAGGGAGGGGTTAGGGACATAAAGAGGGAGGGAGAGGAGGGGGGGTTAGGGACATAAAGAGGGAGGGAGGGAGGGAGGGAGGGTTAGGGACATAAAGAGGGAGGGAGGGAGAGGAGGGGGGGTTAGGGACATAAAGAGGAGAGAGGGAGGGAGGGAGGGAGGGAGGGAGGGAGGGAGGGAGGGAGGAGGGAGGGAGGGAGGGAGGGAGGGAGGGAGGGAGGGAGGGAGGGAGGGAGGGAGGGAGGGAGGGAGGGAGGGAGAGGAGGAGGGGTTAGGGACATAAAGATAGAAGTGAGACTGAGGAGAGGAGGGGGGAGAGTCTGTATGTCTGTCTGTTCCTCTCAGCCGGTCTGTCAAGAAATGGCTGGGGTTCTTCCAGCTTCCCCTCAATCAACGACTAGAAGTCTAGAAAATGGTTGACAATTGTATCCTTGTATTAGGACATCGTATTACAGTAAGGTTCCTTATGGCTCCTTCATTCAAAGAGCTGCTGCAATGACCCAGCCTGAACACTAGAGGGCAGGGCAGGCCCAGAAATAAACCACTAACACCTCAGACAGTAACATATTACTGTGACAGTCCTCTGTTAGTTCTCCACCTCTGACTACATGGATGTCCTCTCTGTCTATGAGGGTAGAGGACACCGATGGATGTCCTCTCTGTATATGAGGGTAGAGGAGACAGATGGATGTCCTCTCTGTATACGAGGGTAAAGGAGACAGATGGATGTCCTCTCTGTATATGAGGGTAGAGGAGACAGATGGATGTCCTCTCTGTATATGAGGGTAGAGGAGACAGATGGATGTCCTCTCTGTATATGAGGGTAGAGGAGACAGATGGATGTCCTCTCTGTTAATGAGGGTAGAGGACACCGATGGATGTCCTCTCTGTATATGAGGGTAGAGGAGACAGATGGATGTCCTCTCTGTATATGAGGAGACAGATGGATGTCCTCTCTGTATATGAGGGTAGAGGAGATGGATGGTCTCTCTGTATATGAGGAGAAAGATGGATGGTCTCTCTGTATATGAGGGTAGAGGAGACAGATGGATAGTCTCTGTATATGAGGAGTCAGATGGATGTCCTCTCTGTATATGAGGAGAGAGATGGATGGTCTCTCTGTATATGAGGAGGCAGATGGATGGTCTCTCTGTATATGAGGAGACAGATGGATGTTCTCTCTATATATGAGGGTAGAGGAGACAGATGGATGTTCTCTCTGTATATGAGGGTAGAGGAGACAGATGGATGTCCTCTCTGTATATGAGGGTAGAGGAGACAGATGGATGTCCTCTCTGTATATGAGGAGAGAGATGGATGGTCTCTCTGTATATGAGGAGACAGATGGATGTCCTCTCTGTATATGAGGGTAGAGGAGACAGATGGATGGTCTCTCTGTATATGAGGAGACAGATAGATAGTCTCTCTGTATATGACGGTAAAGGAGAAAGATGGATAGTCTCTGTATATGAGGAGACAGATGGATGTCCTCTCTGTATATGAGGAGAGAGATGGATGGTCTCTCTGTATATGAGGAGGCAGATGGATGGTCTCTCTGTATATGAGGAGGCAGATGGATGGTCTCTCTGTATATGAGGAGACAGATGGATGTTCTCTCTGTATATGAGGGTAGAGGAGACAGATGGATGTCCTCTCTGTATATGAGGGTAGAGGAGACAGATGGATGTCCTCTCTGTATATGAGGAGAGAGATGGATGGTCTCTCTGTATATGAGGAGACAGATGGATGTCCTCTCTGTATATGAGGGTAGAGGAGACAGATGGATGGTCTCTCTGTATATGAGGAGACAGATAGATAGTCTCTCTGTATATGACGGTAAAGGAGAAAGATGGATAGTCTCTGTATATGAGGAGACAGATGGATGTCCTCTCTGTATATGAGGAGAGAGATGGATGGTCTCTCTGTATATGAGGAGGCAGATGGATGGTCTCTCTGTATATGAGGAGACAGATGGATGTCCTCTCTGTATATGAGGAGAGAGATGGATGGTCTCTCTGTATATGAGGAGAGAGATGGATGGTCTCTCTGTATATGAGGAGAGAGATGGATGGTCTCTCTGTATATGAGGCAGATGGATGGTCTCTCTGTATATGAGGAGAAGATGGATGGTCTCTCTGTATATGAGGGTAGAGGAGAAAGATGGATAGTCTCTGTATATGAGGAGACAGATGGATGTCCTCTCTGTATATGAGGAGAGAGATGGATGGTCTCTCTGTATATGAGGAGGCAGATGGATGGTCTCTCTGTATATGAGGAGACAGATGGATGTTCTCTCTGTATATGAGGGTAGAGGAGACAGATGGATGTCCTCTCTGTATATGAGGGTAGAGGAGACAGATGGATGTCCTCTCTGTATATGAGGAGAGAGATGGATGGTCTCTCTGTATATGAGGAGACAGATGGATGTCCTCTCTGTATATGAGGGTAGAGGAGACAGATGGATGGTCTCTCTGTATATGAGGAGACAGATAGATAGTCTCTCTGTATATGACGGTAAAGGAGAAAGATGGATAGTCTCTGTATATGAGGAGAGAGATGGATGTCCTCTCTGTATATGAGGAGAGAGATGGATGGTCTCTCTGTATATGAGGAGGCAGATGGATGTTCTCTCTGTATATGAGGGTAGAGGAGACAGATGGATGTCCTCTCTGTATATGAGGGTAGAGGAGGCAGATGGATGGTCTCTCTGTATATGAGGAGACAGATAGATAGTCTCTCTGTATATGAGGGTAAAGGAGAAAGATGGATAGTCTCTGTATATGAGGAGAGAGATGGATGGTCGCTCTGTATATGAGGAGGCAGATGGATGGTCTCTCTGTATATGAGGAGACAGATGGATGGTCTCTCTGTATATGAGGGTAGAGGAGAAAGATGGATAGTCTCTGTATATGAGGAGAGAGATGGATGGTCGCTCTGTATATGAGGAGGCAGATGGATGGTCTCTCTGTATATGAGGGTAGAGGAGACAGGTGGATGGTCTCTCTGTATATGAGGAGAGAGATGGATGGTCTCTCTGTATATGAGGAGACAGATGGATGGCTTCTCTGTATATGAGGAGACAGATGGATGGTCTCTCTGTATATGAGGGTAGAGGAGGGAGATGGATGTCCTCTCTGCATATGAGGAAAGAGATGGATGGTCTCTCTGTATATGAGGAGACAGATGGATGGTCTCTCTGTATATGAGGAGACAGATGGATATCCTCTCTGTATATGAGGGTAGAGGAGACAGATGGATGGTCTCTGTATATGAGGGTAGAGGAGACAGATGGATATCCTCTCTGTATATGAGGGTAGAGGAGACAGACGGATGGTCTCTCTGTATATGAGGGTAGAGGAGACAGATGGATGTCCTCTCTGTATATGAGGGTAGAGGAGACAGATGGATGTCCTCTCTGTATATGAGGGTAGAGGAGACAGATGGATGGTCTCTCTGTATATGAGGGTAGAGGAGACAGATGGATGGTCTCTCTGTATATGAGGGTAGAGGAGACAGATGGATGGTCTCTGTATATGAGGAGACAGATGGATGGTCTCTCTGTATATGAGGAGGCAGATGGATGGTCTCTGTATATGAGGAGACAGATGGATGGTCTCTCTGTATATGAGGATAGAGGAGACAGATAGATGGTCTCTCTGTATATGAGGAGACAGATGGATGGTCTCTCTGTATATGAGGAGGCAGAAGGATGGTCTCTGTATATGAGGAGACAGATGGATGGTCTCTCTGTATATGAGGAGACAGATGGATGGTCTCTCTGTATATGAGGAGACAGATGGATGGTCTCTCTGTATATGAGGAGACAGATGGATGGTCTCTCTGTATATGAGGATAGAGGAGACAGATGGATGGTCTCTCTGTATATGAGGATAGAGGAGACAGATGGATGGTCTCTCTGTATATGAGGATAGAGGAGACAGATGGGTGGTCTCTGTATATGAGGGTTAGAGGAGACAGATGGATATCCTCTCTGTATATGAGGGTAGAGGAGACAGACGGATGGTCTCTCTGTATATGAGGGTAGAGGAGACAGATGGATGTCCTCTCTGTATATGAGGGTAGAGGAGACAGATGGATGTCCTCTCTGTATATGAGGGTAGAGGAGACAGATGGATGGTCTCTCTGTATATGAGGGTAGAGGAGACAGATGGATGGTCTCTCTGTATATGAGGGTAGAGGAGACAGATGGATGGTCTCTGTATATGAGGAGACAGATGGATGGTCTCTCTGTATATGAGGAGGCAGATGGATGGTCTCTGTATATGAGGAGACAGATGGATGGTCTCTCTGTATATGAGGATAGAGGAGACAGATAGATGGTCTCTCTGTATATGAGGAGACAGATGGATGGTCTCTCTGTATATGAGGAGGCAGAAGGATGGTCTCTGTATATGAGGAGAGATGGATGGTCTCTCTGTATATGAGGAGACAGATGGATGGTCTCTCTGTATATGAGGAGACAGATGGATGGTCTCTCTGTATATGAGGAGACAGATGGATGGTCTCTCTGTATATGAGGATAGAGGAGACAGATGGATGGTCTCTCTGTATATGAGGATAGAGGAGACAGATGGATGGTCTCTCTGTATATGAGGATAGAGGAGACAGATGGATGGTCTCTCTGTATACAGTGGGGCAAAAAAGTATTTAGTCAGCCACCAATTGTGCAAGTTCTCCCACTTAAAAAGATGAGAGAGGGCTGTAAGTTTCATCATAGATACACTTCAACTATGACAGACAAAATGAGATTTCTTTCCCCAGAAAATCAATTGTAGGATTTTTAATTTATTTATTTGCAGGGGGAAGGAGAGGCAGACAGGGAGAGGAAGAGAGAGAGTGAGGGGATAGTTAGACAGGGAAGAAGAGAGGCAGACGAGGAGGCGAAGAGAGAGAGTGAGGGGATAGTTAGACAGGGGGAAGGAGAGGCAGACAGGGAGAGGAAGAGAGAGAGTGAGGGGATAGTTAGACAGGGGGAAGGAGAGGCAGACGAGGAGAGGAAGAGGAGAGAGTGAGGGGATAGTTAGACAGGGGGAAGGAGAGGCAGACGAGGAGAGGAAGAGAGAGAGTGAGGGGATAGTTAGACAGGGGGAAGGAGAGGAAGGGAGAGAGAGAGTGAGGGGATAGTTAGACAGGGGGAAGGAGAGGCAGACGAGGAGAGGAAGAGAGAGAGTGAGGGGATAGTTAGACAGGGGAAAGGAGAGGCAGACGAGGAGCGGAAGAGAGAGAGTGAGGGGATAGTTAGACAGGGGGAAGGAGAGGCAGAGAGAGAGTGAGGGGATAGTTAGACAGAGGGAAGGAGAGGAAGGGAGAGAGAGAGTGAGGGGATAGTTAGACAGGGGGAAGGAGAGGCAGACGAGGAGAGGAAGAGAGAGAGTGAGGGGATAGTTAGACAGGGGGAAGGAGAGGCAGACGAGGAGAGGAAGAGAGAGAGTGAGGGGATAGTTAGACAGGGGGAAGGAGAGGAAGGGAGAGAGAGAGTGAGGGGATAGTTAGACAGGGGGAAGGAGAGGCAGACGAGGAGAGGAAGAGAGAGAGTGAGGGGATAGTTAGACAGGGGGAAGGAGAGGCAGACAGGGAGAGGAAGAGAGAGAGAGTGAGGGGATAGTTAGACGGGGAAGGAGAGGCAGACGAGGAGAGGAAGAGAGAGAGAGTGAGGGGATAGTTAGACAGAGGGAAGGAGAGGCAGACGAGGAGAGGAAGAGAGAGAGTGAGGGTATAGTTAGACAGAGGAAAGGAGAGGCAGACGAGGAGCGGAAGAGAGAGAGTGAGGGGATAGTTAGACAGGGGGAAGGAGAGGCAGACGAGGATAGGAAGAGAGAGAGTGAGGGGATAGTTAGACAGAGGGAAGGAGAGGCAGACGAGGAGAGGAAGAGAGAGAGTGAGGGGATAGTTAGACAGGGGGAAGGAGAGGCAGACAGGGAGAGGAAGAGAGAGAGAGTGAGGGGATAGTTAGACAGGGGGAAGGAGAGGAAGACTGGGAGAGGAAGAGAGAGAGTGAGGGGATAGTTAGACAGGGGGAAGGAGAGGAAGGGAGAGAGAGGGGATAGTTAGACAGGGGGAAGGAGAGGCAGACGAGGAGAGGAAGGGAGAGAGTGAGGGGATAGTTAGACAGAGGGAAGGAGAGGAAGGGAGAGAGTGAGGGGATAGTTAGACAGGGGAAGGAGAGGCAGACGAGGAGAGGAAGGGAGGAAGGGAGAGAGTGAGGGGATAGTTAGACAGGGGGAAGGAGAGGAAGGGAGGAAGGGAGTAAGAGAGTGAGGGGATAGTTAGACAGGGGGAAGGAGAGGAAGACGAGGAGAGGAAGAGAGAGAGTGAGGGGATAGTTAGACAGGGGGAAGGAGAGGAAGACGAGGAGAGGAAGAGAGAGAGTGAGGGGATAGTTAGACAGGGAGAAGGAGAGGAAGACGAGGAGAGGAAGGGAGGAAGAGAAAGAGTGAGGGGATAGTTAGACAGGGGGAAGGAGGGGCAGACGAGGAGAGGAAGGGAGAGAGTGAGACAGGGAGAAGGAGAGGAAGACGAGGAGAGGAAGGGAGGAAGAGGAAGAGAAAGAGTGAGGGGATAGTTAGACAGGGGGAAGGAGAGGCAGACAGGGAGAGGAAGAGAGAGAGTGAGGGGATAGTTAGACAGGGAGAAGGAGAGGAAGACGAGGAGAGGAAGGGAGGAAGAGGAAGAGAAAGAGTGAGGGGATAGTTAGACAGGGGGAAGGAGGGGCAGACGAGGAGAGGAAGGGAGAGAGTGAGGGGATAGTTAGACAGGGAGAAGGAGAGGAAGACGAGGAGAGGAAGAGAGAGAGTGAGGGGATAGTTAGACAGGGAGAAGGAGAGGAAGACGAGGAGAGGAAGGGAGGAAGAGGAAGAGAAAGAGTGAGGGGATAGTTAGACAGGGGGAAGGAGGGGCAGACGAGGAGAGGAAGGGAGAGAGTGAGGGGATAGTTAGACAGGGAGAAGGAGAGGAAGACGAGGAGAGGAAGGGAGGAAGAGGAAGAGAAAGAGTGAGGGGATAGTTAGACAGGGGGAAGGAGAGGCAGACAGGGAGAGGAAGAGAGAGAGTGAGGGGATAGTTAGACAGGGGGAAGGAGAGGCAGACGAGGAGAGGAAGGGAAAGAGTGAGGGGATAGTTAGACAGGGGGAAGGAGAGGCAGACGAGGAGAGGAAGGGAGAGAGTGAGGGGATAGTTAGACAGGGGGAAGGAGAGGCAGACGAGGAGAGGAAGGGAGGAAGGGAGAGAGTGAGGGGATAGTTAGACAGGGGGAAGGAGAGGCAGACGAGGAGAGGCAGACGGAGAGAGGAAGGGAGAGTGAGGAGTGTTCCCCAAACACAGATGAGAAAAAGTAAACAGGAAGAGCTATTTTCATAAAAGCTCTTCCTTCTCCCTCCCCCCCTCCAACCTCTGCATATAGAGATATCCGTGGTATTTAGCGCTGTCTAATTGAGTCTGTGTTTAATTCTTCATGATGTGGAGGAGGAGGGATTCAGGGACTGCTGACAGACACGTTTCTAGAGCGCCAGGCAGACCGGCCCAAACGCCACCTGATACACTAAAAGTAGTGCACTACCCCTATAGATCCTGGTCAAAAGTAGTGCACTACATAGGGAATAGGGTGCCGTTTGGGACGCAACTGTAGAGTAGGGCCCGGGACAAGCCCAGGATCAATAATGTGTCTTTATGAGAAATTACCCATAATGCTATTGAGCGTACAGCGTTCAGGCCTCCGCGGGGATAACAAGCTAATGAAATGCCATTTGTGGCGTTAGATAATGCTGAGTGGTTAGTGGGCCCGGCAGAGGAGTCAGCCGACGTACGGGAGGCCTGGAGGAGAGACAGGAAACGACTTGAGGAAGATGTATTTACTGGGGACGGAGGAGGAGAAGAAGAAGTAGAGACGGATCTAATCTGACAGAGAGAGAGGAGAACTTCTCCCACCATCCTGAAGAAGAGACAGATCTAATCTGACGGAGAGAGAGAGAGAGAGAGAGGAGAACTTCTCCCACCATCCTGAAGAAAAGAGAGAGAGAGAGAGAGAGAGAGAGAGAGAGAGAGAGACAGACAGAGAGAACTTCTCCCACCGTCCTGTCCCATCTGTCTCTCACCAGAGACAAGCAGCCCACCATCACATCAGACGGTGGAGAGACGTCTGACGTCAGACTGATGAGACAGACGTACCCAGGAGAGGAATCTCTATTCAGTACATGTTCTCTGGTCATTAGCACTGCACTATACAGGGAACAGACATCACCCTCGGTTCTCTGGTCATTAGTACGGCACTATACAGGGAACAGACACCACCCTCGGTTCTCTGGTCATTAGTACTGCACTATACAGGGAACAGACATCACCCTCGGTTCTCTGGTCATTAGTACTGCACTATACAGGGAACAGACATCACCCTCGGTTCTCTGGTCATTAGTACTGCACTATACAGGGAACAGACACCACCCTCGGTTCTCTGGTCATTAGTACTGCACTATACAGGGAACAGACATCACCCTCGGTTCTCTGGTCATTAGTACTGCACTATATGGGGGCAGCAGGGTAGCCTAGTGGTTGGAGCGTTGGACTAGTAACCGGAAGGTTGCAAGTTCAAACCCCCGAGCTGACAAGGTACAAATCTGTCGTTCTGCCCCTGAACAGGCAGTTAACCCACTGTTCCTAGACCAGTTAACCCACTGTTCCTAGCCCAGTTAACCCACTGTTCCTAGACCAGTTAACCCCACTGTTCCTAGACCAGTTAACCCACTGTTCCTAGACCAGATAACCCCACTGTTCCTAGACCAGTTAACCCCACTGTTCCTAGACCAGTTAACCCACTGTTCCTAGACCAGTTAACCCACTGTTCCTAGACCAGTTAACCCACTGTTCCTAGACCAGTTAACCCACTGTTCCTAGACCAGTTAACCCACTGTTCCTAGACCAGTTAACCCCACTGTTCCTAGACCAGTTAACCCCACTGTTCCTAGACCAGTTAACCCCACTGTTCCTAGACCAGTTAACCCCACTGTTCCTAGACCAGTTAACCCACTGTTCCTAGACCAGTTAACCCACTGTTCCTAGACCAGTTAACCCACTGTTCCTAGACCAGTTAACCCACTGTTCCTAGAGAGAGAGAGACGGAAAGAGCAGTATGGAGGGAGAGAGAGAGTATTTTATTGGGAGGTTTGACACAGTGCTCTAATCCACCATCACAGACAGCAGGGGGGTAAAGACTGATATCTACACCAGCAAATCATTAAACATATGTCACTCACACTGAGGAGGCCGCCCTGGCTCTGGGTGTGCCCAAACACCTTGTCCACAGTACAGTCCTTCAGTGGGTAGACTCTCTGGCCAGCAAACTTATCTCCGTTGGTGGGATGGAGAGGGTGGCAGGGCTTGGCTTGGAGAAGGACATCACTAAACAGGAAGAACATCTTGGGTTTGACCTCTGCTCCTTTAGGGGGGACAGTGCGCAGCCAGCCCTCACGCAGGTACCAGCGTCCTGTGGGGTACAGAGAGAGACAGAGGAGAGAGGGAGAGACAGAGGAGTGAGGGAGTGAGTGAGTGAGGGAGGGGAGAGGAGAAAGAGAGAGAGGGGAGGAGAGAGAGAGAGAGGAGGTGAGAGAGGTGAGAGGAGGAGGGAGAGAGCGAGAGAGGGAGAGAGGAGGGAGAGAGCGAGAGAGGAGGGAGAGAGAGGGAGGGGAGGGAGAGGGGAGTTGAGAGGAGCTTGCTACCAGTCTGTCAAGTTGTCATTCATTCCTAAGAAGGTGTTTCTTCTGTTGTCACCTTGCTAATTGCCTTGTCAATCTAACCGTCCTCCAAATGAAGCGTAATTAACGTAATTAGGAACATTATTTAAGGACAGAGAGAAGAGAGTGAGACAAAACAAAGGATGACAGGTGGAATATAAGAGAAATAATATAGGAGAGGGATGGAGAGAAACAAAGGATGACAGTTGGAATATAAGAGAAATCATATTTAACAAAGGTAGACAAATGGAGACAGAGACACAGAGAGAGAGAGAGACAGAGACACACAGAGAGAGAGACACACACAGAGAGAGAGAGAGACAGAGAGAGAGACAGAGAGACACACAGAGAGAGAGACACACACAGAGAGAGAGAGAGAGAGAGAGAGAGAGAGAGAGAGAGAGAGACACACAGAGAGAGAGACACACACAGAGAGAGAGAGAGAGAGAGAGAGACACAGAGAGAGAGACAGAGACAGAGAGAGAGAGAGACACAGAGAGAGAGAGGGAGAGAGAAAGACACAGAGAGAGAGAAAGACACAGAGAGAGAGAGAGACACAGAGAGAGAGAGACACACAGAGAGAGAGACACAGAGAGAGAGAGAGACACAGAGAGAGACACAGAGAGAGAGAGAGAGAGAGAGAGAGAGAGGGAGAGAGAGAGAAAGACACAGAGAGACAGAGAAAGACACAGAGAGAGAGAGAAAGACACAGAGAGAGAGAGACAGAGAGAGACACAGAGAGAGACACAGAGAGAGAGAGAGACACAGAGAGAGAGAGAGACACAGAGAGAGAGAGAGAGAGAGAGAGAGAGAGAGAGAGAAAGACACAGAGAGAGAGAGAGAAAGACACAGAGAGAGAGAAAGACACAGAGAGAGAGAGAGAGAGAGAGACACAGAGAAAGAGACACAGAGAGAGGCAGGCAGGCAGGCAGGCAGACAGGGGTTGATATGCTGTGTTGTTAGATTGAAGTAGCTGGGGCACACCAGGGTCAGGGGTCAACTCAATGTAAATCCTAGTCCATTCAGAGAGTAAACCATTTTCAAATTCCAATTCATAAATTGTTCTTATTGAAGAGGTTTAAATGTACATTTCAGTGTACTTCCAGCTCCAATTTCACATGGAATTGACCCCGACACACACACACACACACATTACAAACAGGGCTATCCTCCCTACACACACACCTCCAGCCATCCGGGCCCCTGGTCTGTGCAGTACAGAGTACAGACCCATCAACAGCCCTCTGAGCCTCCAGCCGGGCCCCTTGTCTGTACAGACCCATCAACAGCCCTCTGAGCCTCCGGGCCCCTGGTCTGTACAGTACAGAGTACAGACCCATCAACAGCCCTCTGAGCCTCCAGCCGGGCTCCTGGTCTGTGCAGAACCGAGTACAGACCCATCAACAGCCCTCTGAGCCTCCAGCCGGGCCCCTGGTCTGTGCAGACCCATCAACAGCCCTCTGAGCCCCCAGCCAGCCGGGCCCCGTGTCTGTAAAGTACAGAACCATCAACAGCCCTCTGAGCCTCCGGGCCCCGTGTCTGTACAGTACAGAGTACAGACCCATCAACAGCCCTCTGAGCCTCCAGCCAGGCTCCTTGTCTGTACAGACCCATCAACAGCCCTCTGAGTCTCCAGCCAGGCCCCTTGTCTGTACAGACCCATCTACAGCCCTCTGAGCCTCCGGGCCCCTGGTCTGTACAGTACAGAGTACAGACCCATCAACAGCCCTCTGAGCCCCCAGCCATCGGGGGTTCAAAGAGCAGGAACTGTGATCTCCCCTCTCCATGTCCTCTCCTTTCAACCTCCGCTGTCAAAGAGTTAACTATTCTCTACTACAAAGACCTGTCGGTCAGTCGGCTGGCACCAGGGGGGAGAGAAGCCCTGTGTGTGTGTGTGTGTGTGTAGGGAGGATAGCCCTGTTTGTGTGTGTGTGTGTGTGTGTGTAGGGAGGATAGCCCTGTTTGTGTGTGTGTGTATATATACAGTGCCTTGCGAAAGTATTCGGCCCCCTTGAACTTTGCGACCTTTTGCCACATTTCAGGCTTCAAACATAAAGATATAAAACTGTATTTTTTTGTGAAGAATCAACAACAAGTGAGACACAATCATGAAGTGGAACGACATTTATTGGAAATTTCAAACTTTTTTAACAAATCAAAAACTGAAAAATTGGGCGTGCAAAATTATTCAGCCCCCTTAAGTTAATACTTTGTAGCGCCACCTTTTGCTGCGATTACAGCTGTAAGTCGCTTGGGGTATGTCTCAGTTTTTGCACATCGAGAGACTGACATTTTTTCCCATTCCTCCTTGCAAAACAGCTCGAGCTCAGTGAGGTTGGATGGAGAGCATTTGTGAACAGCAGTTTTCAGTTCTTTCCACAGATTCTCGATTGGATTCAGGTCTGGACTTTGACTTGGCCATTCTAACACCTGGATATGTTTATTTTTGAACCATTCCATTGTAGATTTTGCTTTATGTTTTGGATCATTGTCTTGTTGGAAGACAAATCTCTGTCCCAGTCTCAGGTCTTTTGCAGACTCCATCAGGTTTTCTTCTAGAATGGTCCTGTATTTGGCTCCATCCATCTTCCCATCAATTTTAACCATCTTCCCTGTCCCTGCTGGAGAAAAGCAGGCCCAAACCATGATGCTGCCACCACCATGTTTGACAGTGGGGATGGTGTGTTCAGGGTGATGAGCTGTGTTGCTTTTACGCCAAACATAACGTTTGTTGTTGTTGCCAAAAAGTTAAATTTTGGTTTCATCTGACCAGAGCACCTTCTTCCACATGTTTGGTGTGTCTCCCAGGTGGCTTGTGGCAAACTTTAAACGACACTTTTTATGGATATCTTTAAGAATTGGCTTTCTTCTTGCCACTCTTCCATAAAGGCCAGATTTGTGCAATATACGACTGATTGTTGTCCTATGGACAGAGTCTCCCACCTCAGCTGTAGATCTCTGCAGTTCATCCAGAGTGATCATGGGCCTCTTGGCTGCATCTCTGATCAGTCTTCTCCTTGTATGAGCTGAAAGTTTAGAGGGACGGCCAGGTCTTGTTAGATTTGCAGTGGTCTGATACTCCTTCCATTTCAATATTATCGCTTGCACAGTGCTCCTTGGGATGTTTAAAGCTTGGGAAATCTTTTTGTATCCAAATCCGGCTTTAAACTTCTTCACAACAGTATCTCAGACCTGCCCGGTGTGTTCCTTGTTCTTCATGATGCTCTCTGCGCTTTTAACGGACCTCTGAGACTGTCACAGTGCAGGTGCATTTATACGGAGACTTGATTACAAACAGGTGGATTGTATTTATCATCATTAGTCATTTAGGTCAACATTGGATCATTCAGAGATCCTCACTGAACTTCTGGAGAGAGTTTGCTGCACTGAAAGTAAAGGGGCTGAATAATTTTGCACGCCCAATTTTTCAGTTTTTGATTTGTTAAAAAAGTTTGAAATATCCAATAAATGTCGTTCCACTTCATGATTGTGTCCCACTTGTTGTTGATTCTTCACAAAAAAATACAGTTTTATATCTTTATGTTTGAAGCCTGGAATGTGGCAAAAGATCGCAAAGTTCAAGGGGGCCGAATACTTTCGCAAGGCACTGTATATACACAGGAACGATCCCGTGTGTGTGTGTGTGTGTGTGTGTGTAGCAAGGCCCAGGTGAAGAAGGTTGAACAACAAAGGACCATGGTACCCCCTGCCGTGACCATGGTGAGAGGAAGGGATGGGACACTGGACTGGGCTGACATGGTACGGGGGGAGAGATTCATTTGAAGTGGACTTTGTCCCACAGCACTGTCATGTATGATTGGATGAACGGGATCGTTCCTGAGTTGTTTCAGGTTAGGATCGTTCCTGAGTTGTTTCAGGTTAGGTACGGGATCGTTCCTGGGTTGTTTCAGGTTAGGTACGGGATCGTTCCTGTGTTGTTTCAAGTTAGGTACGGGATCGTTCCTGGGTTGTTTCAGGTTAGGTACGGGATCGTTCCTGGGTTGTTTCAGGTTAGGTACGGGATCGTTCCTGTGTTGTTTCAGGTTAGGATCGTTCCTGAGTTGTTTCAGGTTAGGTACGGGATCGTTCCTGAGTTGTTTCAGGTTAGGATCGTTCCTGAGTTGTTTCAGGTTAGGTACGGGATCGTTCCTGGGTTGTTTCAGGTTAGGTACGGGATCGTTCCTGTGTTGTTTCAGGTTAGGTACGGGATCGTTCCTGGGTTGTTTCAGGTTAGGTACGGGATCTTTCCTGTGTTGTTTCAGGTTAGGTACGGGATCCAGCCTCCCTCTCTCCAGCCTCCATCCCTCCAGCCTCCATCCCTCCAGCCTCCATCCCGCCTGCCTCTCTCCATCCTCCATCCCGCCTCCCTCCCTCCAGCCTCCCTCTCTCCATCCTCCCTGCCAGCCTCCAGACATCTCTCCAGCCCCCACCTTCTCTACACCCCCCCCCAACCTCCCAGGATAACTCCGTCCAGCCAGACTGTCTGTGGTATCGATGTCTCATTGATTCCTCTCTTTTTAATTCTTATCTCACAATCAGCCTCTATCTTTTGCTGGGCTACTCCATGTGTTCCATGGGCTCCATCTCTCTGCCTGGCTACCTCCTCATCTGATGGCCTACTCAATATTATCTAGGGGCTCCATCTCGCTCTCTCTCTGCTTGGCTACCTCCTCATCTGATGGGCTACTCGATATTATCTAGGGGCTCCATCTCTCTCTCTGCCTGGCTACCTCATCTGATGGACTACTCAATATTATCTAGGGGCTCCATCTCTCCCTCTCTGCCTGGCTACCTCCTCATCTGATGGGCTTCTCAATATGATCTAGGGGCTCCATCTCTCTCTCTGCCGGACTACCTCCTCATCTGATGGGCTACTCAATATTATCTAGGGGCTCCATCTCTCTCTCGCTCTCTCTCTCTCTCTGCCTGGCTACCTCCTCATCTGATGGGCTTCTCAATATGATCTAGGGGCTCCATCTCTCTCTCTCTCTGCCTGGCTACCTCCTCATCTGATGGGCTACTCAATATAATCTAGGGGCTCCATCTCTCTCTCTCTCTCTGCCTGGCTACCTCATCTGATGGGCTACTCAATATGATCTAGGGGCTCCATCTCTCTCTGCCTGGCTACCTCCTCATCTGATGGGCTACTCAATATTATCTAGGGGCTCCATCTCTCTCTCTCTCTCTGCCTGGCTACCTCCTCATCTGATGGGCTTCTCAATATGATCTAGGGGCTCCATCTCTCTCTCTCTCTCTGCCTGGCTACCTCCTCATCTGATGGGCTACTCAATATGATCTAGGGACTCCATCTCTCTCTCTCTCTGCCTGGCTACCTCATCTGATGGGCTACTCAATATAATCTAGGGGCTCCATCTCTCTCTCTCTCTCTGCCTGGCTACCTCCTCATCTGATGGGCTACTCAATATTATCTAGGGGCTCCATCTCGCTCTCTGCCTGGCTACCTCCTCATCTGATGGGCTACTCTATGGGCTCCATCTCTCTGCCTGGCTACCTCCTCACCTGATGGACTACTCTATGGACTCCATCTCTCTGCCTGGCTACCTCCTCACCTCTGGTTAAACACAATGTAGGAGAAAGGGTGTCATTTGGGACCAATCACTGGAGAAGCAGCTAGCCTTTCTTTTAGCCACAGTAGAAGTGCTGGAGGTTGAAGGAGAGGCTTTGAGGGCTGGGGTGGCGGGACTGTGAGGGAGGAGCCGAGTCAGACTGGTGCTTGTCTTGATGTTAGTTAGGAAGGATTCAGACCTGATTGGCTGAAAGAGAGGAAAGAGGCTCAGTAGAGAGTTGAAAGGGGCCTGAGAACCACGGATCTGATGAAAAACCTCCTCCACACGAACAGAGAGACCTGCTGCTCACTAGCTATTCACAGCCATGCTTATGGCAGCCTCCCGAACACCTTTTGTGCTAAGTACACACACACACACACACACACACACACACATAAAAGACACAGCAGTGTCCATAGACGCATTTGTGTGTGTGTGTGTGTGTTCATATACACACAGCTTCCTTTTCATGTGCCGGTCCACTAGATGAGTCTGTAATTGGTCCGTGGGGAGACAGGCAGGGTGAGGGAGGCACGAGGACGACGTCTCTCTGTTGTTCCTTCTACATGTGGACCACTCCCTCGGGAGGAGAGGAGGAGGAGAAGATAGGATGGGAGAGGAGGAAGAGAGGACGGAGGAGACGAGGAGAGGACAGGAGGGGAGAGAGGTAAAGAAGTAGAGAGAGAGGAGAAAGGTAGAGAAGTAGAGAGAGAGATGAGAGAGGTAGAGAAGTAGAGAGAGAGAGAGGAGAGAGGTAGAGAAGTAGAGCGAGAGATAGAGAAGTAGAGAGAGAGAGGAGATGTAGAGAAGTAGAGAGAGAGAGAGGAGAGAAGTAGAGAGAGGAGAGTGGTAGAGAGAGAGAGAGGAGAGAGGTAAAGAAGTAGAGAGAGAGAGGAGAGAGGTAAAGTAGAGAGAGAGAGGAGAGAGGTAGAGAAGTAGAGAGAATAGTAGAGAAAGAGACAGGTACATAAACAAGTGTGCGGTTAAAATAGGAATGAACTTCTTCCCACAGGGCCGTGGGGTGAGACAGGGATGCAGTTTGAGCATCACTCTCTTCAACATACATATCAACGAACTGGTGAGGGACAGTCTAGAACAGTCTGCAGCACCCGGCCTCACCCTACTAGAAGTAAAATGTCTACAGTTTGCTGATCATTTGGTGCTTCCATCCCCAACCAAGGAGGGCCTACAACAGCACCTAGATCTTCTGCACAGATTCTGTCAGACCTGGGCCCTGACAGACCTGGGCCCTGACAGACCTGGGCCCTGACAGACCTGGGCCCTGACAGACCTGGGCCCTGACAGACCTGGGCCCTGACAGACCTGGGCCCTGACAGACCTGGGCCCTGACAGACCTGGGCCCTGACAGACCTGGGCCCTGACAGACCTGGGCCCTGACAGACCTGGGCCCTGACAGACCTGGGCCCTGACAGACCTGGGCCCTGACAGACCTGGGCCCTGACAGACCTGGGCCCTGACAGACCTGGGCCCTGACAGACCTGGGCCCTGACAGACCTGGGCCCTGACAGTAAATCTCAGTAAGACCAAAATAATGGTGATCCAAAAAAGGTCCAGTTTCCAGGACCAC
Source organism: Oncorhynchus kisutch (assembly GCF_002021735.2). NCBI lineage: Eukaryota > Metazoa > Chordata > Actinopteri > Salmoniformes > Salmonidae > Oncorhynchus > Oncorhynchus kisutch. The sequence goes on along the minus strand of NW_022265851.1, from coordinate 97,149 downwards.
AAATACAAATTCCATCTAGACACCATTGTCCTAGAGCACACACAACTATACATATCTTGGCCTAAACATCAGCGCCACAGGTAACTTCCACAAAGCCGTGAACCATCCCAGAGACAAGTCAAGAAGGACCTTCCAGGCCATCAAAAGAAACATAAAATTCAACACACCAATTAGGATCTGGCTAAAAATACTTGAATCAGTCATAGAGCCCATTGCCCTTTATGGCTGTGAGGTCTGGGGTCCGCTCACCAACCAAGACTTCACGAAATGGGACAAACTCCCAATTGAGAGACTGCATACAGAACTCTGCTAAAATATCCTCAGTGTACAATGTAGAACACCAAACAATGCATGCAGAGCAGAATTAGGCCAATACCCACTAATTATCAAAATCCAGAAAGGAGACGTTCAATTCTACAACCACCTAAAAGGAAGCGATTCCCAAACCTTCCATAACAAAGCCATCACCTACAGAGAGATGAACCTGGAGAAGAGTCCCCTAAGCAAGCTGGTCCTGGGTCTCTGTTCACAAACACAGAAGGAAAACCTGGCTCTCAAGAGAAGACAGGCTATGTGCACACTGCCCACAAAATGGAGGTGAAAACTGAGCTGTTGTTTTTGTTGCCTTACAACCTGGAATTAAAATAGATTTTTGGGGGGGGTTTTGTATCATTTGATTTACACAACATGCCACTTTGAAGATGAAAAATATTTTTTGTGTAAATCAAACAAGAAATAAGAAAATAGAAAACTTGAGCATGCTTGACCCCAAGGTGAATACTTTGTAGAGACACCTTTTGCAGCAATTACAGCTGCAAGTCTCTTGGGGTATGTCTCTATAAGCTTGGCACATCTAGCCACTTGAGCGTTGCTTTAGCAGTAGGCTTAGGGTCATTGTCCTGCTGGAAGGTGAACCTCCGTCCCAGTCTCAAATCTCTGTAAGACTGAAACAGGTTTCCCTCAATAATTTCCCTGTATTTTGCGCCATCCATCATCCCTTCAATTCTGACCAGTTTCCCAGTCCCTGCAGCATGATGCTGCCACCACCATGCTTCACTGTGGGGATGGTGTTCACGGGGTGATGAAAGGTGTTGGGTTTGCGCTCTTCATGTTGACGCTTGCTTGGTGGTGCCCCTTGATTAGTGGTGTTGTAGACTCTGGGGCCATTCAGAACAGGTGTATCAGATACACACAGACCATGTGACACTTAAATCAAGTCCACCTGTTTGCAGTCTAACTAATTAGGTGACTTCTGAAGGTAAATGGTTGCACCAGATCTTATTTAGGGGCTTCATAGCAAAGGGGGTGAATACATACAGCACCACTTTTCCGGTTAGAATTTCTTTAGATTCTTTGAAACAAGCTATTTCACTTTCACTTCACCAATTTGGACTATTTTGTGTTTGTCCATTAGATGAAATCCATAATAAAACTCCATTTACATTACAGGTTGTAATGGGAAGGCTGGTTCCGACAGATCAACGCCGAACAAAGGCGTTCGCACGTAAATACAGTCATGATTTCTTATTCCAAAAAACGGCCGGCGGTTCGTGTGAAAACTATATGATTCATGTTAGAATAGTTCTGAAATGTATCAACGATAAGTCTCCATGTCGATGTGTACAAGCCGACATATTGTCAATCCACTAGGGACCTCGGTTCCATCTAAAGGGTGTATGGTTATTCTGTGTTATTATGTAGTTAGCTAGTAAATAATTAAACCAATGTGTGTAGTACTGAATCATAAGGCTGGGGTTTCTGCAGATCCAAGGTTACGACTGGTCAGAATGATGATTAATCAGATGACTGTTTATCGAGGAAATATATATATCTTCTCGAGTTTAATTCTCGAGATGGTAACGCTTCCGTGGTTCTCTTCCGTGGTGCCCCAAATCCTAATGAAGTAATTGTTATATGATTCGGTTAAAAAAAGGGTAACAATTAAACATATTTAGTTGATTAAATAAATAAGTCATCAGATTAAAGTAAAGTCACAACACCAAAAAAGCACTTTGAATTTAATTGAAAGAGAGAGTGAGAGGGGTAGAGGGTGAGAGGGGTAGAGGGTGAGAGGGACAGAGGGTGAGAGGGGCAGAGGGTGAGAGGGGCAGAGGGTGAGAGGGGCAGAGGGTGAGAGGGCCAGAGGGTGAGAGGGGCAGAAGGGTGAGAGGGGCAGAGGGTGAGAGGGGCAGAGAGTGAGAGGGGTAGAGAGTGAGAGGGGCAGAATCAGAACCAACCTGGAGCTTCCACCTTGGTCTTTCTCCCCTTCAGCAGTCTCTGCACCCGCCGCAGCTGCAGGTGGTTGTCATGGCTGCGGGCGTTGTCCTGGATACGCTGGGATACCTCAGAGATCAGCTTCACCGACCCTAAAGCATCATGGGTAGACAGATGAGGGTTAGCTGCCAGAATGGATTACTGAAACACCCCGGAAGTAGCTAACAGTGCCTTCAGGAAGTACTCATACTCCTTGACCTACTCCACATTGTTTTGTGTTAAAGCCTATATTGAATATAGATAGTAGTGCCACCCATCTACACACAATACCCCATGAAGACAGTCTTTTTTTGTGTGTGTTGCAAATGAAATACAGAAATCTAATTTACACAAGTATTCACACTCCTCAGTCAATACTTTGTAGAAGTAACTTTGTCAAAGATTACAGCTGTGTCTTTCTGGGTAAATCACACCTGAATTCAGTCACACCTGGTAAATCACACCTGAATTCAGTCACACCTGGTAAATCACACCTGAATTCAGTCACACCTGGTAAATCACACCTGAATTCAGTCACACCTGGTAAATCACACCTGAATTCAGTCACACCTGGTAAATCACACCTGAATTCAGTCACACCTGGTAAATCACACCTGAATTCAGTCACACCTGGTAAATCACACCTGAATTCAGTCACACCTGGTAAATCACACCTGAATTCAGTCACACCTGGATTGCCTATAATTATTATTATTTGATTATTCTTCAAGCTCTGTCAAATCGGTTGTGGATCTTTGCTAGACAACCATTTTCAGTTTTTACCATAGATTTTGAAGTAGATTTAAATCAAAACTGTAACTCGGACACTCAGGAATATTCAATGTCTTCTACTCCAGAGTAGATTTGGCCTTGTGTTTTAGGTTATTGTCCTGCTGAAAGGTGACTTCATCTCCCAGTGTCTGACTCCCAGTGTCTGGTGGAAAGCAGACTGAACCAGGTTTTCCTTCATGATTTTGACAGTGCTTAGCTTTATACAGTTTATTTTGTTTATCATGAAAAACTCCCCATTCCTTAACAATTACAACGCTGGAAAATATGGAGTGGTACTCAATGATGTGTTGCACAGGATTTGCCCCCAAACATAACATCCTGTCTGGGGTCCATCTACCTATTCATCCTGTCTGGGTCCTTTTCCCTATTCATCCTGTCTGGGTCCTTTTCCCTATTCATCGTGTCTGGGTCCGGCTACCTGTTCATCCTGTCTGGGTCCGGCTACCTGTTGATCCTGTCTGGGGTCCAGCTACCTATTCATCCTGTCTGGGTCCGGCTACCTATTCATTCTGTCTGGGTCCTTTTCCCTATTCATCCTGTCTGGGTCCGTCTACCTATTCATCCTGTCTGGGTCCATTTCCCTGTTCATCCTGTCTGGGTCCATTTCCCTGTCCATCCTGTCTGGGTCCATTTCCCTGTTCATCCTGTCTGGGTCCATTTCCCTGTTCATCCTGTCTGGGTCCATCCACCTATTCATCCTGTCTGGGTCCATTTCCCTGTTCATCCTGTCTGGGTCCATTTCCCTGTTCATCCTGTCTGGGTCCGTCTACCTATTCATCCTTTCTGGGTCCGTCTACCTGTTCATCCTGTCTGGGTCCGTCTACCTGTTCATCCTGTCTGGGTCCGTCTACCTGTTCATCGTGTCTGGGTCCGTCTACCTGTTCATCCTGTCTGGGTCCAGCTACCTGTTCATCGTGTCTGGGTCCGGCTACCTATTCATTCTGTCTGGGTCCTTTTCCCTATTCATTCTGTCTGGGTCATTTTCCCTATTCATCCTGTCTGGGTCTGTCTACCTGTTCATCCTGTCTGGGTCTGTCTACCTATTCATCCTGTCTGGGTCCATTTCCCTGTTCATCCTGTCTGGGTCCATTTCCCTGTTCATCCTGTCTGGGTCCATTTCCCTGTTCATCCTGTCTGGGTCCATTTCCCTGTTCATCCTGTCTGGGTCCATTTCCCTGTTCATCCTGTCTGGGTCCGTCTACCTGTTCATCCTGTCTGGGTCCGTCTACCTATTCATCCTTTCTGGGTCCAGCTACCCATTCATCCTGTCTGGGTCCAGCTACCCATTCATCCTGTCTGGGTCCGTCTACCTATTCATCCTGTCTGGGTCCGTCCACCTATTCATCCTGTCTGGGTCCATTTCCCTGTTCATCCTGTCTGGGTCCGTCTACCTATTCATCCTTTCTGGGTCCGTCTACCTGTTCATCCTGTCTGGGTCCGTGTACCTGTTCATCCTGTCTGGGTCCGTCTACCTGTTCATCCTGTCTGGGTCCGTCTACCTGTTCATCCTGTCTGGGTCCGTATACCTGTTCATCCTGTCTGGGTCCGTCTACCTGTTCATCGTGTCTGGGTCCGTCTACCTGTTCATCCTGTCTGGGTCCAGCTACCTGTTCATCGTGTCTGGGTCCGGCTACCTATTCATTCTGTCTGGGTCCTTTTCCCTATTCATTCTGTCTGGGTCATTTTCCCTATTCATCCTGTCTGGGTCTGTCTACCTGTTCATCCTGTCTGGGTCTGTCTACCTATTCATCCTGTCTGGGTCCATTTCCCTGTTCATCCTGTCTGGGTCCATTTCCCTGTTCATCCTGTCTGGGTCCATTTCCCTGTTCATCCTGTCTGGGTCCATTTCCCTGTTCATCCTGTCTGGGTCCATTTCCCTGTTCATCCTGTCTGGGTCCATTTCCCTGTTCATCCTGTCTGGGTCCATTTCCCTGTTCATCCTGTCTGGGTCCGTCTACCTGTTCATCCTGTCTGGGTCCGTCTACCTGTTCATCCTGTCTGGGTCCGTCTACCTGTTCATCCTGTCTGGGTCCGTCTACCTATTCATCCTTTCTGGGTCCGTCTACCCGTTCATCCTGTCTGGGTCCAGCTACCCATTCATCCTGTCTGGGTCCGTCTACCTATTCATCCTGTCTGGGTCCGTCTACCTATTCATCCTGTCTGGGTCCGTCTATCTATTCATCCTGTCTGGGTCCGTCTACTTGTTCATCCTGTCTGGGTCCGTCTACCTATTCATCCTGTCTGGGTCCGTCTACCTATTCATCCTTTCTGGGTCCGTCTACCTTTTCACCCTGTCTGGGTCCTTTTCCCTGATCACCCTGTCTGGGTCCGTCTACCTATTCACCCTGTCTGGGTCCGGCTACCTATTCATCCTGTCTGGGTCCTTTTCCCTATTCATCGTGTCTGGGTCCGTCTACCTGTTCATCCTGTCTGGGTCCGGCTACCTGTTCATCCTGTCTGGGGTCCGGCTACCTATTCATCCTGTCTGGGTCCGGCTACCTATTCATCCTGTCTGGGTCCGGCTACCTATTCACCCTGTCTGGGTCCTTTTCCCTGTTCACCCTGTCTGGATCCGGCTACCTATTCACCCTGTCTGGGTCCGGCTACCTATTCATCCTGTCTGGGTCCTTTTCCCTATTCATCGTGTCTGGGTCCGTCTACCTGTTCATCCTGTCTGGGTCCGGCTACCTGTTCATCCTGTCTGGGGTCCGGCTACCTATTCATCCTGTCTGGGTCCGGCTACCTATTCATCCTGTCTGGGTCCGGCTACCTATTCATCCTGTCTGGGTCCGGCTACCTATTCATCCTGTCTGGGTCCGTCTACCTGTTCATCCTGTCTGGGTCCGTCTACCTGTTCATCCTGTCTGGGTCCATTTCCCTATTCATCGTGTCTGGGTCCGTCTACCTGTTCATCCTGTCTGGGTCCGGCTACCTGTTCATCCTGTCTGGGGTCCGGCTACCTATTCATCCTGTCTGGGTCCGGCTACCTATTCATCCTGTCTGGGTCCGGCTACCTATTCACCCTGTCTGGGTCCTTTTCCCTGTTCACCCTGTCTGGGTCCGGCTACCTATTCACCCTGTCTGGGTCCGGCTACCTATTCATCCTGTCTGGGTCCTTTTCCCTATTCATCGTGTCTGGGTCCGGCTACCTGTTCATCCTGTCTGGGGTCCGGCTACCTATTCATCCTGTCTGGGTCCGGCTACCTATTCATCCTGTCTGGGTCCGGCTACCTATTCATCCTGTCTGGGTCCGGCTACCTATTCATCCTGTCTGGGTCCATCTACCTGTTCATCCTGTCTGGGTCCATCTACCTATTCATCCTGTCTGGGTCCGTATACCTATTCATCCTGTCTGGGTCCGTATACCTATTCATCCTGTCTGGGTCCTTTCCCTGTTCATCCTGTCTGGGTCCAGCTACCCATTCATCCTGTCTGGGTCCCGGCTACCTATTCATCCTGTCTGGGTCCGTCTACCTGTTCATCCTGTCTGGGACCCGGCTACCTATTTATCCTGTCTGGGTCCTTTTCCCTGTTCATTCTGTCTGGGTCCATCTACCTGTTCATCTTGTCTGGGTCCATCTACCTATTCATCCTGTCTGGGTCCGGCTACCTATTCATCCTGTCTGGGTCCTTTTCCCTGTTCATTCTGTCTGGGTCCATCTACCTGTTCATTCTGTCTGGGTCCATCTACCTGTTCATCTTGTCTGGGTCCGGATACCTATTGACCCTGTCTGGGTCCTTTTCCCTATTCATCCTGTCTGGGTCCTTTTCCCTGTTCATCCTGTCTGGGTCCATCTACCTGTTCATCCTGTCTGGGTCCGGCTACCTATTCACCCTGTCTGGGTCCGTATACCTATTCATCCTGTCTGGGTCCGGATACCTATTCATCCTGTCTGGGTCCGGATACCTATTCATCCTGTCTGGGTCCGGATACCTATTCATCCTGTCTGGGTCCATCTACCTATTCATCCTGCCTGGGTCCGGATACCTATTCATTCTGTCTGGGTCCATCTACCTGTTCATTCTGTCTGGGTCCATCTACCTGTTCATCTTGTCTAGGTCCGGATACCTATTGACCCTGTCTGGGTCCGGATACCTATTGACCCTGTCTGGGTCCTTTTCCCTATTCATCCTGTCTGGGTCCATTTCCCTGTTCATCCTGTCTGGGTCCATCTACCTGTTCATCCTGTCTGGGTCCGGCTACCTATTCACCCTGTCTGGGTCCGTATACCTATTCATTCTGTCTGGGTCCTTTTCCCTATTCATTCTGTCTGGGTCATTTTCCCTATTCATCCTGTCTGGGTCTGTCTACCTGTTCATCCTGTCTGGGTCTGTCTACCTATTCATCCTGTCTGGGTCCATTTCCCTGTTCATCCTGTCTGGGTCCATTTCCCTGTTCATCCTGTCTGGGTCCATTTCCCTGTTCATCCTGTCTGGGTCCATTTCCCTGTTCATCCTGTCTGGGTCCATTTCCCTGTTCATCCTGTCTGGGTCCATTTCCCTGTTCACCCTGTCTGGATCCGGCTACCTATTCACCCTGTCTGGGTCCGGCTACCTATTCATCCTGTCTGGGTCCTTTTCCCTATTCATCGTGTCTGGGTCCGTCTACCTGTTCATCCTGTCTGGGTCCGGTTACCTGTTCATCCTGTCTGGGGTCCGGCTACCTATTCATCCTGTCTGGGTCCGGCTACCTATTCATCCTGTCTGGGTCCGGCTACCTATTCATCCTGTCTGGGTCCGGCTACCTATTCATCCTGTCTGGGTCCGGCTACCTATTCACCCTGTCTGGGTCCTTTTCCCTGTTCACCCTGTCTGGGTCCGGCTACCTATTCACCCTGTCTGGGTCCGGCTACCTATTCATCCTGTCTGGGTCCTTTTCCCTATTCATCGTGTCTGGGTCCGGCTACCTGTTCATCCTGTCTGGGGTCCGGCTACCTATTCATCCTGTCTGGGTCCGGCTACCTATTCATCCTGTCTGGGTCCGGCTACCTATTCATCCTGTCTGGGTCCGGCTACCTATTCATCCTGTCTGGGTCCATCTACCTGTTCATCCTGTCTGGGTCCATCTACCTATTCATCCTGTCTGGGTCCGTATACCTATTCATCCTGTCTGGGTCCGTATACCTATTCATCCTGTCTGGGTCCGTCTACCTGTTCATCCTGTCTGGGTCCTTTCCCTGTTCATCCTGTCTGGGTCCAGCTACCCATTCATCCTGTCTGGGTCCCGGCTACCTATTCATCCTGTCTGGGTCCGTCTACCTGTTCATCCTGTCTGGGACCCGGCTACCTATTTATCCTGTCTGGGTCCTTTTCCCTGTTCATTCTGTCTGGGTCCATCTACCTGTTCATCTTGTCTGGGTCCATCTACCTATTCATCCTGTCTGGGTCCCGGCTACCTATTCATCCTGTCTGGGTCCTTTTCCCTGTTCATTCTGTCTGGGTCCATCTACCTGTTCATTCTGTCTGGGTCCATCTACCTGTTCATCTTGTCTGGGTCCGGATACCTATTGACCCTGTCTGGGTCCTTTTCCCTATTCATCCTGTCTGGGTCCTTTTCCCTGTTCATCCTGTCTGGGTCCATCTACCTGTTCATCCTGTCTGGGTCCGGCTACCTATTCACCCTGTCTGGGTCCGGATACCTATTCATCCTGTCTGGGTCCGGATACCTATTCATCCTGTCTGGGTCCGGATACCTATTCATCCTGTCTGGGTCCGGATACCTATTCATCCTGTCTGGGTCCGGATACCTATTCATCCTGTCTGGGTCCATCTACCTATTCATCCTGCCTGGGTCCGGATACCTATTCATTCTGTCTGGGTCCATCTACCTGTTCATTCTGTCTGGGTCCATCTACCTGTTCATCTTGTCTGGGTCCGGATACCTATTGACCCTGTCTGGGTCCGGATACCTATTCATCCTGTCTGGGTCCTTTTCCCTATTCATCCTGTCTGGGTCCGGCTACCTATTCATCCTGTCTGGGTCCGGCTACCTATTCATCCTGTCTGGGTCCGTCTACCTGTTCATCCTGTCTGGGTCCATCTACCTGTTCATCCTGTCTGGGTCCATTTCCCTATTCATCGTGTCTGGGTCCGTCTACCTGTTCATCCTGTCTGGGTCCGGCTACCTGTTCATCCTGTCTGGGGTCCGGCTACCTATTCATCCTGTCTGGGTCCGGCTACCTATTCATCCTGTCTGGGTCCGGCTACCTATTCACCCTGTCTGGGTCCTTTTCCCTGTTCACCCTGTCTGGGTCCGGCTACCTATTCACCCTGTCTGGGTCCGGCTACCTATTCATCCTGTCTGGGTCCTTTTCCCTATTCATCGTGTCTGGGTCCGGCTACCTGTTCATCCTGTCTGGGGTCCGGCTACCTATTCATCCTGTCTGGGTCCGGCTACCTATTCATCCTGTCTGGGTCCGGCTACCTATTCATCCTGTCTGGGTCCGGCTACCTATTCATCCTGTCTGGGTCCATCTACCTGTTCATCCTGTCTGGGTCCATCTACCTGTTCATCCTGTCTGGGTCCGGCTACCTATTCATCCTGTCTGGGTCCGTATACCTATTCATCCTGTCTGGGTCCGTATACCTATTCATCCTGTCTGGGTCCGTCTACCTGTTCATCCTGTCTGGGTCCTTTTCCCTGTTCATCCTGTCTGGGTCCAGCTACCCATTCATCCTGTCTGGGTCCCGGCTACCTATTCATCCTGTCTGGGTCCGTCTACCTGTTCATCCTGTCTGGGACCCGGCTACCTATTTATCCTGTCTGGGTCCTTTTCCCTGTTCATTCTGTCTGGGTCCATCTACCTGTTCATCTTGTCTGGGTCCATCTACCTATTCATCCTGTCTGGGTCCGGCTACCTATTCATCCTGTCTGGGTCCTTTTCCCTGTTCATTCTGTCTGGGTCCATCTACCTGTTCATTCTGTCTGGGTCCATCTACCTGTTCATCTTGTCTGGGTCCGGATACCTATTGACCCTGTCTGGGTCCTTTTCCCTATTCATCCTGTCTGGGTCCATCTACCTGTTCATCCTGTCTGGGTCCGGCTACCTATTCACCCTGTCTGGGTCCGGATACCTATTCATCCTGTCTGGGTCCGGATACCTATTCATCCTGTCTGGGTCCGGATACCTATTCATCCTGTCTGGGTCCGGATACCTATTCATCCTGTCTGGGTCCGGATACCTATTCATCCTGTCTGGGTCCATCTACCTATTCATCCTGCCTGGGTCCGGATACCTATTCATCCTGCCTGGGTTCGGATACCTATTCATTCTGTCTGGGTCCATCTACCTGTTCATTCTGTCTGGGTCCATCTACCTATTGACCCTGTCTGGGTCCGGATACCTATTGACCCTGTCTGGGTCCGGATACCTATTGACCCTGTCTGGGTCCTTTTCCCTATTCATCCTGTCTGGGTCCTTTTCCCTGTTCATCCTGTCTGGGTCCATCTACCTGTTCATCCTGTCTGGGTCCGGCTACCTATTCACCCTGTCTGGGTCCGTATACCTATTCACCCTGTCTGGGTCCGGATACCTATTCATCCTGTCTGGGTCCGGATACCTATTCATCCTGTCTGGGTCCGGATACCTATTCATCCTGCCTGGGTCCGGATACCTATTCATCCTGCCTGGGTCCGGATACCTATTCATCCTGCCTGGGTCCGGATACCTATTCATCCTGCCTGGGTCCGGATACCTATTCATCCTGCCTGGGTCCGGATACCTATTCATCCTGTCTGGGTCCGGATACCTATTCATCCTGTCTGGGTCCGGATACCTATTCATCCTGTCTGGGTCCGGATACCTATTCATCCTGTCTGGGTCCGGATACCTATTCATCCTGTCTGGGTCCGGATACCTATTCATCCTGTCTGGGTCCGGATACCTATTCATCCTGTCTGGGTCCGGATACCTATTCATCCTGTCTGGGTCCGGATACCTATTCATCCTGTCTGGGTCCGGATACCTATTCATCCTGTCTGGGTCCGGATACCTATTCATCCTGTCTGGGTCCGGATACCTATTCATCCTGTCTGGGTCCGGATACCTATTCATCCTGTCTGGGTCCGGATACCTATTCATCCTGTCTGGGTCCGGATACCTATGCATCCTGTCTGGGTCCGGATACCTATTCATCCTGTCTGGGTCCGGATACCTATTCATCCTGTCTGGGTCCGGATACCTATTCATCCTGTCTGGGTCCGGATACCTATTCATCCTGTCTGGGTCCGGATACCTATTCATCCTGTCTGGGTCCGGATACCTATTCATCCTGTCTGGGTCCGGATACCTATTCATCCTGTCTGGGTCCGGATACCTATTCATCCTGTCTGGGTCCGGATACCTATTCATCCTGTCTGGGTCCGGATACCTATTCATCCTGTCTGGGTCCGGATACCTATTCATCCTGTCTGGGTCCGGATACCTATTCATCCTGTCTGGGTCCGGATACCTATTCATCCTGTCTGGGTCCGGATACCTATTCATCCTGTCTGGGTCCGGATACCTATTCATCCTGTCTGGGTCCGGATACCTATTCATCCTGTCTGGGTCCGGATACCTATTCATCCTGTCTGGGTCCGGATACCTATTCATCCTGTCTGGGTCCGGATACCTATTCATCCTGTCTGGTCCGGATACCTATTCATCCTGTCTGGGTCCGGATACCTATTCATCCACAACTATCAAGCTCTACATGGTGCAGTATGTTCTCTATATGGTGCAGTATGTTCTCTACGTGGTGCAGTATGTTCTCTACGTGGTGCAGTATGTTCTCTACGTGGTGCAGTATGTTCTCTACATGTAACCAGACAACACATGGTGCAGTATGTTCTCTACAGGGTGCAGTATGTTCTCTACGTGGTGCAGTATGTTCTCTACGTGTAACCAGACAACAACACATGGTGCAGTATGTTCTCTACGTGGTGCAGTATGTTCTCTACATGGTGCGGTATGTTCTCTACATGTAACCAGACAACACATGGTGCAGTATGTTCTCTACAGGGTGCAGTCTGTTCTCTACATGTAACCAGACAACACATGGTGCAGTATGTTCTCTACAGGGTGCAGTCTGTTCTCTACATGTAACCAGACAACACATGGTGCAGTATGTTCTCTATATGGTGCAGTATGTTCTCTATGTGTAACCAGACAACACATGGTGCAGTATGTTCTCTACGTGGTGCAGTATGTTCTCTACGTGGTGCAGTATGTTCTCTACGTGGTGCAGTATGTTCTCTACATGGTGCAGTATGTTCTCTACATGGTGCAGTATGTTCTCTACATGGTGCAGTATGTTCTCTACGTGGTGCAGTATGTTCTCTACATGGTGCAGTATGTTCTCTACATGGTGCAGTATGTTCTCTACATGGTGCAGTATGTTCTCTATGTGTAACCAGGCAACAACACATGGTGCAGTATGTTCTCTATGTGTAACCAGGCAACAACACATGGTGCAGTATGTTCTCTACGTGGTGCAGTATGTTCTCTACGTGGTGCAGTATGTTCTCTATGTGTAACCAGGCAACAACACATGGTGCAGTATTTTCTCTACGTGGTGCAGTATGTTCTCTACGTGGTGCAGTATGTTCTCTACGTGGTGCAGTATGTTCTCTATGTGTAACCAGGCAACAACACATGGTGCAGTATGTTCTCTACGTGGTGCAGTATGTTCTCTATGTGTAACCAGGCAACAACACATGGTGCAGTATTTTCTCTACGTGGTGCAGTATGTTCTCTACGTGGTGCAGTATTCTCTATGTGTAACCAGGCAACAACACATGGTGCAGTATGTTCTCTACATGGTGCAGTATGTTCTCTACATGGTGCAGTATGTTCTCTATGTGTAACCAGGCAACAACACTGCTTTCATCCAGTCAGAGTGACTCTTTTGATGAATGGTTTGTTTGAGTCTAAGGCCTCATTCGCGCACACACACAGATGTGTTTGATTGCATCATCACCCCCTGTTGAGAGCTGACCAGGGGTGCACAAATTAAACCGTGAAAACACTCCTGATTGGCTTAGATATGCCTACCGCAATGCTGTGTAGCCAGCCACATAATTAGAGTGCTTCTGGTCTGTGCCACGGGCGGGCGGGTAGGTGGGCGCGCGCACACACACACACACACACACAGGTTGGGCCCTCAGCAGTCACAGCCTAACTGTGTGAAAACACAGGACCACCTCTCCTCTCCTTATGAAGTCTTTCATAATCAGAAGCACTCGTTTGGTTAAACAAGCCACTCTCCTTATTGACCTCAACAGGACACCTCTCCTCTCCTTAGCGACCTCAACAGGACACCACCTCTCCTTATCGACCTCAACAGGACACCACCTCTCCTTATCGACCTCAACAGGACACCACCTCTCCTTATCGACCTCAACAGGACACCACCTCTCCTTATCGACCTCAACAGGACACCTCTCTTCTCCTTATTGACCTCAACAGGACACCTCTCCTCTCCTTATTGACCTCAACAGGACACCTCTCCTCTCCTTATTGACCTCAACAGGACACCTCTCCTCTCCTTATTGACCTTAACAGGACACCCCTCTCCTCTCCTTATTGACCTTAACAGGTCACCTCTCCTTATTGACCTCAACAGGACACCTCTCCTCTCCTTATTGATCTCAACAGGTCACCTCTCCTCTCCTTATTGACCTCAACAGGTCACCTCTCCTCTCCTTATTAACAAGCTCTGCGAGGAACTGAACCCGAAACAAAGCAGACCAATCAACTACACCAGGGGTCATCAACTAGATTCAGCCGCGGGTCATTTGTATGTGATCACATACAGGGCCTTCATAAACCCCCCAAAATCTGAGGGGGTAACAAAGTAGGTGTGGATGGCTGGTGGGCGGTCTGGGGGAGGACAAAGTAGGTGTGGATGGCTGGTGGCCGGTCGGGGGGGGGGGGGGGGGGGGGGGGACAAAGTAGGTATGGATGGCTGGTGGGCGGTCTGGGGGGGCGACAAAGTAGGTGTGGATGGCTGGTGGGGGGGGACAAAGTAGGTGTGGATGGCTGGTGGCCGGTCGGGGGGACAAAGTAGGTGTGGATGGCTGGTGGGCGGTCTGGGGGGGCGACAAAGTAGGTGTGGATGGCTGGGGGCGGTCTGGAGGGGACAAAGTAGGTGTGGATGGCTGGTGGGCGGTCGGGGGGGGGGGGGGGTGGGGGGACAAAGTCACTACTTTTGACCAGAATGACACCCTAATCCCTATGTAGTGCACTACTTTTGACCAGAACGGCACCCTAATCCCTATGTAGTGCACTACTTTTGACCAGAACGGCACCCTAATCCCTATGTAGTGCACTACTTTTGACTAGGGGGAGGGCTCTAGTCTAAAATAGTGCATTTGTGATGTAAACCCAGCGTATGATCACGATGATGCTCGAGCCTCGAGGCGGTCTGCGTCTTTTTTTTCCCTCTACGATAGATGAAATAATCCGGTCCTAATTGCGGCCGCTTATCTTCACAACAAATTACAACGTTACGAAACCAACAACAACAAAGAAGACCCAAAACAAAGCCATCTGTGGGTTGGAGAGAGAGGCGGTTATGGTTTCTGAATCTTCTTCATTAAAATGGGTCTTTATTGCCTCTTTTAATAAAAACAACAACTTGGTAATTGCTGTTGCCTCAGATCAGTTCGGTTGTGGGAGTGCATCCCAGCTGGCACCCTATTCCCTCCATAGTGCACTACTGGCACCCTATTCCCTCCATAGTGCACTACTGGCACCCTATTCCCTCCATAGTGCACTACTGGCACCCTATTCCCTCCATAGTGCACTACTGGCACCCTATTCCCTCCATAGTGCACTACTGGCACCCTATTCCCTCCATAGTGCACTACTGGCACCCTATTCCCTCCATAGGGCACTACTGGCACCCTATTCCCTACATAGGGCACTACTGGCACCCTATTCCCTACATAGGGCACTACCGACACCCTATTCCCTACATAGGGCACTACCGACACCCTATTCCCTACATAGGGCACTACCGACACCCTATTCCCTACATAGGGCACTACCGACACCCTATTCCCTACATAGGGCACTACCGACACCCTATTCCCTACATAGGGCACTACCGACACCCTATTCCCTACATAGGGCACTGCCGACACCCTATTCCCTACATAGGGCACTACTGACACCCTATTCCCTACATAGGGCACTACTGACACCCTATTCCCTACATAGGGCACTACTGACACCCTATTCCCTCCATAGGGCACTACTGACACCCTATTCCCTACATAGGGCACTACTGACACCCTATTCCCTACATAGGGCACTACTGACACCCTATTCCCTACATAGGGCACTACTGGTACCCTATTCCCTACATAGGGCACTACTGACACCCTATTCCCTACATAGTACACTACTGGCACCCTATTCCCTACATAGTGCACTACTGGCACCCTATTCCCTCCATAGTACACTACTGGCACCCTATTCCCTACATAGTGCACTACTGGCACCCTATTCCCTACATAGTACACTACTGGCACCCTATTCCCTACATAGTACACTACTGGCACCCTATTCCCTACATAGTACACTACTGGCACCCTATTCCCTACATAGTACACTACTGGCACCCTATTCCCTACATAGTACACTACTGGCACCCTATTCCCTACATAGTACACAACTGGCACCCTATTCCCTCCATAGTACACTACTGGCACCCTATTCCCTACATAGTACACTACTGGCACCCTATTCCCTCCATAGTACACTACTGGCACCCTATTCCCTACATAGTGCACTACTGGCACCCTATTCCCTACATAGTACACTACTGGCACCCTATTCCCTACATAGTGCACTACTGGCACCCTATTCCCTACATAGTGCACTACTGGCACCCTATTCCCTCCATAGTACACTACTGGCACCCTATTCCCTACATAGTGCACTACTGGCACCCTATTCCCTACATAGTACACTACTGGCACCCTATTCCCTACATAGTACACTACTGGCACCCTATTCCCTACATAGTGCACTACTGGCACTCTATTCCCTCCATAGTACACTACTGGCACCCTATTCCCTACATAGTGCACTACTGGCACCCTATTCCCTACATAGTACACTACTGGCACCCTATTCCCTCCATAGTACACTACGGGCACCCTATTCCCTACATAGTGCACCCTATTCCCTACATAGTACACTACTGGCACCCTATTCCCTCCATAGTGCACTACTGGTACCCTATTCCCTCCATAGTACACTACGGGCACCCTATTCCCTACATAGTGCACCCTATTCCCTACATAGTACACTACTGGTACCCTATTCCCTCCATAGTATACTACTGGCACCCTATTCCCTACATAGTACACTACTGGTACCCTATTCCCTCCATAGTACACTACTGGCACCCTATTCCCTCCATAGTACACTACTGGCACCCTATTCCCTCCATAGTACACTACTGGCACCCTATTCCCTCCATAGTACACTACTGGCACCCTATTCCCTACATAGTGCACTACTGGCACCCTATTCCCTACATAGTACACTACTGGCACCCTATTCCCTCCATAGTACACTACTGGCACCCTATTCCCTCCATAGTACACTACTGGCACCCTATTCCCTCCATAGTACACTACTGGCACCCTATTCCCTACATAGGGCACTACTGGCACCCTATTCCCTACATAGTGCACTACTGGCACCCTATTCCCTACATAGTGCACTACTGGCACCCTATTCCCTACATAGGGCACTACTGGCACCCTATTCCCTCCATAGTACACTACTGGCACCCTATTCCCTCCATAGTACACTACTGGCACCCTATTCCCTCCATAGTACACTACTGGCACCCTATTCCCTCCATAGTACACTACTGGCACCCTATTCCCTCCATAGTACACTACTGGCACCCTATTCCCTACATAGTGCACTACTGGCACCCTATTCCCTACATAGGGCACTACTGGCACCCTATTCCCTACATAGTACACTACTGGCACCCTATTCCCTCCATAGTACACTACGGGCACCCTATTCCCTACATAGTGCACCCTATTCCCTACATAGTACACTACTGGCACCCTATTCCCTCCATAGTGCACTACTGGTACCCTATTCCCTCCATAGTACACTACGGGCACCCTATTCCCTACATAGTGCACCCTATTCCCTACATAGTACACTACTGGTACCCTATTCCCTCCATAGTATACTACTGGCACCCTATTCCCTACATAGTACACTACTGGTACCCTATTCCCTCCATAGTACACTACTGGCACCCTATTCCCTCCATAGTACACTACTGGCACCCTATTCCCTCCATAGTACACTACTGGCACCCTATTCCCTCCATAGTACACTACTGGCACCCTATTCCCTACATAGTGCACTACTGGCACCCTATTCCCTACATAGTACACTACTGGCACCCTATTCCCTCCATAGTACACTACTGGCACCCTATTCCCTCCATAGTACACTACTGGCACCCTATTCCCTCCATAGTACACTACTGGCACCCTATTCCCTACATAGGGCACTACTGGCACCCTATTCCCTACATAGTGCACTACTGGCACCCTATTCCCTACATAGTGCACTACTGGCACCCTATTCCCTACATAGGGCACTACTGGCACCCTATTCCCTCCATAGTACACTACTGGCACCCTATTCCCTCCATAGTACACTACTGGCACCCTATTCCCTCCATAGTACACTACTGGCACCCTATTCCCTCCATAGTACACTACTGGCACCCTATTCCCTCCATAGTACACTACTGGCACCCTATTCCCTACATAGTGCACTACTGGCACCCTATTCCCTACATAGGGCACTACTGGCACCCTATTCCCTACATAGGGCACTACTGGCACCCTATTCCCTACATAGTGCACTACTGGCACCCTATTCCCTACATAGTGCACTACTGGCACCCTATTCCCTACATAGTGCACTACTGGCACCCTATTCCCTACATAGTGCACTACTGGCACCCTATTCCCTACATAGTGCACTACTGGCACCCTATTCCCTCGATAGTACACTACTGGCTCCCTATTCCCTCCATAGTGCACTACTGGCACCCTATTCCCTACATAGTGCACCACTGGCACCCTATTCCCTCGATAGTACACTACTGGCACCCTATTCCCTACATAGTGCACCCTATTCCCTCCATAGTACACTACTGGCACCCTATTCCCTACATAGTGCACCCTATTCCCTCCATAGTACACTACTGGCACCCTATTCCCTCCATAGTACACTACTGGCACCCTATTCCCTACATAGTGCACCCTATTCCCTCCATAGTACACTACTGGCACCCTATTCCCTACATAGTGCACCCTATTCCCTCCATAGTGCACTACTGGCACCCTATTCCCTCCATAGTACACTACTGGCACCCTATTCCCTACATAGTACACTACTGGCACCCTATTCCCTCCATAGTACACTACTGGCACCCTATTCCCTCCATAGTACACTACTGGCACCCTATTCCCTCCATAGTACACTACTGGCACCCTATTCCCTCCATAGTACACTACTGGCACCCTATTCCCTCCATAGTACACTACTGGCACCCTATTCCCTACATAGTACACTACTGGCACCCTATTCCCTACATAGTACACTACTGGCACCCTATTCCCTACATAGTACACTACTGGCACCCTATTCCCTACATAGTGCACTACTGGCACCCTATTCCCTCCATAGTACACTACTGGCACCCTATTCCCTACATAGTGCACTACTGGCACCCTATTCCCTACATAGTACACTACTGGCACCCTATTCCCTCCATAGTACACTACTGGCACCCTATTCCCTACATAGTGCACTACTGGCACCCTATTCCCTCCATAGTACACTACGGGCACCCTATTCCCTACATAGTGCACCCTATTCCCTACATAGTACACTACTGGCACCCTATTCCCTACATAGTGCACTACTGGCACCCTATTCCCTACATAGTACACTACTGGCACCCTATTCCCTCCATAGTACACTACTGGCACCCTATTCCCTCCATAGTACACTACTGGCACCCTATTCCCTACATAGGGCACTACTGGCACCCTATTCCCTACATAGTGCACCCTATTCCCTCCATAGTACACTACGGGCACCCTATTCCCTATAGTGCACCCTATTCCCTACATAGTACACTACTGGCACCCTATTCCCTCCATAGTGCACTACTGGTACCCTATTCCCTCCATAGTACACTACGGGCACCCTATTCCCTACATAGTGCACCCTATTCCCTACATAGTACACTACTGGTACCCTATTCCCTCCATAGTACACTACTGGCACCCTATTCCCTACATAGTACACTACTGGTACCCTATTCCCTCCATAGTACACTACTGGCACCCTATTCCCTACATAGTACACTACTGGCACCCTATTCCCTACATAGTACACTACTGGCACCCTATTCCCTCCATAGTACACTACTGGCACCCTATTCCCTCCATAGTACACTACTGGCACCCTATTCCCTACATAGTGCACTACTGGCACCCTATTCCCTCCATAGTACACTACTGGCACCCTATTCCCTACATAGGGCACTACTGGCACCCTATTCCCTACATAGTGCACTACTGGCACCCTATTCCCTACATAGTGCACTACTGGCACCCTATTCCCTACATAGTGCACTACTGGCACCCTATTCCCTCGATAGTACACTACTGGCTCCCTATTCCCTCCATAGTGCACTACTGGCACCCTATTCCCTACATAGTGCACTACTGGCACCCTATTCCCTCGATAGTACACTACTGGCACCCTATTCCCTACATAGTGCACCCTATTCCCTCCATAGTACACTACTGGCACCCTATTCCCTACATAGTGCACCCTATTCCCTCCATAGTACACTACTGGCACCCTATTCCCTCCATAGTACACTACTGGCACCCTATTCCCTACATAGTGCACCCTATTCCCTCCATAGTACACTACTGGCACCCTATTCCTTACATAGTGCACCCTATTCCCTCCATAGTGCACTACTGGCACCCTATTCCCTCCATAGTACACTACTGGCACCCTATTCCCTACATAGGGCACTACTGGCACCCTATTCCCTACATAGTGCACCCTATTCCCTCCATAGTACACTACTGGCACCCTATTCCCTACATAGTGCACTACTGGCACCCTATTCCCTCCATAGTACACTACTGGCACCCTATTCCCTACATAGTGCACCCTATTCCCTCCATAGTGCACTACTGGCACCCTATTCCCTAAATAGTGCACTACTGGCACCCTATTCCCTCCATAGTACACTACGGGCACCCTATTCCCTACATAGTGCACCCTATTCCCTACATAGTACACTACTGGCACCCTATTCCCTCCATAGTGCACTACTGGTACCCTATTCCCTCCATAGTACACTACGGGCACCCTATTCCCTACATAGTGCACCCTATTCCCTACATAGTACACTACTGGTACCCTATTCCCTCCATAGTATACTACTGGCACCCTATTCCCTACATAGTACACTACTGGTACCCTATTCCCTCCATAGTACACTACTGGCACCCTATTCCCTACATAGTACACTACTGGCACCCTATTCCCTCCATAGTACACTACTGGTACCCTATTCCCTCCATAGTACACTACTGGCACCCTATTCCCTACATAGTACACTACTGGCACCCTATTCCCTCCATAGTACACTACTGGCACCCTATTCCCTCCATAGTACACTACTGGCACCCTATTCCCTACATAGTGCACTACTGGCACCCTATTCCCTACATAGTGCACTACTGGCACCCTACTCCCTCCATAGTACACTACTGGCACCCTATTCCCTCCATAGTACACTACTGGCACCCTATTCCCTACATAGGGCACTACTGACACCCTATTCCCTACATAGTGCACTACTGACACCCTATTCCCTACATAGTGCACTACTGGCACCCTATTCCCTCCATAGTGCACTACTGGCACCCTATTCCCTCCATAGTGCACTACTGGCACCCTATTCCCTCCATAGTACACTACTGGCACCCTATTCCCTACATAGTGCACTACTGGCACCCTATTCCCTACATAGTACACTACTGGCACCCTATTCCCTCCATAGTACACTACTGGCACCCTATTTCCTACATAGTGCACTACTGGCACCCTATTCCCTCCATAGTACACTACGGGCACCCTATTCCCTATAGTGCACCCTATTCCCTCCATAGTACACTACTGGCACCCTATTCCCTACATAGTGCACCCTATTCCCTCCATAGTGCACTACTGGCACCCTATTCCCTCCATAGTGCACTACTGGCACCCTATTCCCTCGATAGTACACTACTGGCACCCTATTCCCTATAGTGCACCCTATTCCCTCCATAGTACACTACTGGCACCCTATTCCCTACATAGTGCACCCTATTCCCTCCATAGTACACTACTGGCACCCTATTCCCTCCATAGTACACTACTGGCACCCTATTCCCTACATAGTGCACCCTATTCCCTCCATAGTGCACTACTGGCACCCTATTCCCTCCATAGTACACTACTGGCACCCTATTCCCTCCATAGTACACTACTGGCACCCTATTCCCTACATAGTGCACCCTATTCCCTCCATAGTGCACTACTGGCACCCTATTCCCTCCATAGTACACTACTGGCACCCTATTCCCTACATAGTGCACCCTATTCCCTCCATAGTGCACTACTGGCACCCTATTCCCTCCATAGTACACTACTGGCACCCTATTCCCTACATAGGGCACTACTGGCACCCTATTCCCTACATAGTGCACCCTATTCCCTCCATAGTACACTACTGGCACCCTATTCCCTACATAGTGCACCCTATTCCCTCCATAGTGCACTACTGGCACCCTATTCCCTACATAGTGCACTACTGGCACCCTATTCCCTCCATAGCACACTACTGGCACCCTATTCCCTACATAGGGCACTACTGGCACCCTATTCCCTACATAGTGCACCCTATTCCCTCCATAGCACACTACTGGCACCCTATTCCCTACATAGTGCACTACTGGCACACTATTCCCTCCATAGCACACTACTGGCACCCTATTCCCTCCATAGTGCACTACTGGCACCCTATTCCCTCCATAGTGCACTACTGGCACCCTATTCCCTACATAGTGCACTACTGGCACCCTATTCCCTACATAGGGCACTTCTTCTGACCAGGGTCACATACCATTTCAGATGCAGCACAGCCTTCACATTAATAATACAAACAGTAAACCCCAATAGTCATTCTGAGAACACTCCTCCACTACATGTTTGTGAACACGTCATGATTTCATTTATCAATTATGTTGAAATAGTACGCAGTTATAAAAAGGGTGCTTCGTGACGTTAACTCCTCCATATTTTGACAGGGAGTGTTTTTTTTAAAGAGGGGGGGGGGGGGTGTTGTGTTGAGTGGTTTGTGGTGCGGGTTGGTGGTTCACGGGGAGCATATTAAGAGTGCAGTGTGAGGTCACATTAACACACACACACACAGAGTGGATGAGGAAAACTCTTGAAGTACGGTAATTACAACAATTCTAACCGACGCTGTTGATTCCACACACAGAAAGATAAACAAAACAACAAGAGGGGAATTAAAACAACAAAGCCTCCTGAGTTCTCTCTCAACTCGTTAGTTTGATAATCAGATACAATGTGATCTGGCTGGGGCTATTTCTAAATCATTCCCTTTACAATACAACCAGGATAACTAACAAAACAGATTTTTCTTTTCTCATAAAAAGATGAAGAGTTTAGAAAAGCAGCGCTAATGAGGGAGAGGGGAGGAAGAGGATGGAGGGGAGGAGAGGGGAGGAAGAGGATGGAGGATAGGAAGAGGGGAGGAAAGAGGGGAGAGAGACGGAGGAGAGGAAGAGGATGGAGGAGAGTGGGAAGGAAGAGGATGGAGGAGAGGGGAGAGGAAGAGGGGAGGAAGAGGGAAGGAGAAGAGGGGAGGAAGAGGGAAGGAGGAGAGGAGAGAGGGAAGGAGGAGAAGAGAGAGGGACGGAGGAGAAGAGAGAGGGACGGAGGAGAAGAGAGAGGGACGGAGGAGAAGAGAGAGGGACGGAGGAGAAGAGAGAGGGACGGAGGAGAAGAGAGAGGGACGGAGGAGAAGAGAGAGGGACGGAGGAGAAGAGAGAGGGACGGAGGAGAAGAGAGGGGGACGGAGGAGAAGAGAGGGGGACGGAGGAGAAGAGAGGGGGACGGAGGAGAAGAGAGGGGGACGGAGGAGAAGAGAGGGGGACGGAGGAGAAGAGAGGGGGACGGAGGAGAAGAGAGGGGGACGGAGGAGAAGAGAGGGGGACGGAGGAGAAGAGGGGGACGGAGGAGAAGAGGGGGACGGAGGAGAAGAGAGGGACGGAGGAGAAGAGAGAGGGAAGGAGGAGAAGAGAGAGGGACGGAGGAGAAGAGAGAGGGGCGGAGGAGAGGAGAGCGGGGCGGAGGAGAAGAGAGGGACGGAGGAGAAGAGAGGGACGGAGGAGAAGAGAGAGGGACGGAGGAGAAGAGAGAGGGAAGGAAGAGGACGGAGGAGAGGAGAGAGGGACGGAGGAGAGGAGAGAGGGACGGAGGAGAGGAGAGAGGGACGGAGGAGAGGAGAGAGGGACGGAGGAGAGGAGAGAGGGACGGAGGAGAGGAGAGAGGGACGGAGGAGAGGAGAGAGGGACGGAGGAGAGGAGAGAGGGACGGAGGAGAGGAGAGAGGGACGGAGGAGAAGAGAGAGGGATGGAGGAGAGGAGAGAATGATGGAGGAGAGGAGAGAATGATGGAGGGGAGAGGAAGAGGGAGGAAGAGGGAAGGAGGAGAGGAGAGAGGGACGGAGGAGAGGAGAGAGGACGGAGGAGAGGAGAGAGGGACGGAGGAGAAGAGAGAGGGACAGAGGAGAAGAGAGGGGGACGGAGGAGAAGAGAGAGGGACGGAGGAGAAGAGAGAGGGACGGAGGAGAGGAGAGAGGGACGGAGGAGAAGAGAGAGGGACGGAGGAGAAGAGAGAGGGACGGAGGAGAAGAGAGAGGGACGGAGGAGAAGAGAGAGGGACGGAGGAGAAGAGAGAGGACGGAGGAGAAGAGAGGGACGGAGGAGAAGAGAGAGGGACGGAGGAGAAGAGAGAGGGACGGAGGAGAAGAGAGAGGGACGGAGGAGAAGAGAGAGGGACGGAGGAGAAGAGAGAGGGACGGAGGAGAAGAGAGAGGGAAGGAGAAGAGAGAGGGACGGAGGAGAAGAGAGAGGGACGGAGGAGAAGAGAGAGGGACGGAGGAGAAGAGAGAGGGACGGAGGAGAAGAGAGAGGGACGGAGGAGAAGAGAGAGGGACGGAGGAGAAGAGAGAGGGACGGAGGAGAAGAGAGAGGGACGGAGGAGAAGAGAGAGGGACGGAGGAGAAGAGAGAGGGACGGAGGAGAAGAGAGAGGGACGGAGGAGAAGAGAGAGGGACGGAGGAGAAGAGAGAGGGACGGAGGAGAGGAGAGAGGGACGGAGGAGAAGAGAGAGGGACGGAGGAGAAGAGAGAGGGACAGAGGAGAAGAGAGAATGATGGAGGAAAGAAGAGAGAGCATTCAGAGACGTACCTTCATCTTACCAGTGAGAGGCTGTTTTAATTTGTAAGCAAAAGCAGCACGCAGCCAATGAAGATTTTAATTGATACCCATAAATAATTCCTTGTGTACATTTGTGCTTATGTCGGATTTGCTGTTTATTTGACGATTGGAATTATCCGGGTGGTGTGCTTCTCTCTGTTGATGTTGGAGATCAGACGAAGATTTTATTTATTAATATAATCGCTTAATATCCTCAGATCTGGTCCCCATTAATTAAGTTAAAATCCACATTGAGAATTTAGACGAACGTTGCCACAGTGCTTTCATCCTATCCTCACAGAACAGCCTGTACTGAGCCCGCCGCTATCTCCCCCAAGCCTGTATAGCCTGTACTACTGTGACAGCAACATCAACCAGCTCTTCACACAATGTGCTACTGAGTCTGCATTCCAAATGGCACCCTATGGGTCATTCCAAAGCTACCCACGAACCACGCGCACACCAATCCCAAGTAGTATGGAGCTGTGGCTTGGAGTATTGTTTCTTCATCCTATGTAATGCGCACACCAATCCCACCCCAACAGTGAGTATAGAGTATCAGTTCTCTGTCCGACAAGTAGTATGGAGCTGTGGCTTGGAGTATTGTTTCTTCATCCCATGTAATGCGCACACCAATCCCAAGTAGTATGGAGCCGTGGCTTGGAGTAGTGTTTCTTCATCCTATGTAATGCACACAGCAATCCCAAGTCGTATGGAGTTGTGGCTTGGGGTATTGTTTCTTCATCCTATGTAATGCGCACACCAATCCCACCCCAGCAGTGACTGTATGCGGCAGGTAGCCTAGTGGTTAGAGCATTGGACCGAAAGGTTGTAAAATCGAAGCCCCGAGCTGACAAGGTAAAAATCTGTCGTTCTGCCTCTGAACAAAGCAGTTAACCCACTGTTCCTAGACCAGTTAACCCACTGTTCCTAGACCAGTTAACCCACTGTTCCTAGACCAGTTAACCCACTGCTCCTAGACCAGTTAACCCACTGCTCCTAGACCAGTTAACCCACTGTTCCTAGACCAGTTAACCCACTGCTCCTAGACCAGTTAACCCACTGCTCCTAGACCAGTTAACCCACTGTTCCTAGACCAGTTAACCCACTGTTCCTAGACCAGTTAACCCACTGTTCCTAGACCAGTTAACCCACTGTTCCTAGACCAGTTAACCCACTGTTCCTAGACCAGTTAACCCACTGTTCCTAGACCAGTTAACCCCACTGTTCCTAGACCAGTTAACCCCACTGTTCCTAGACCAGTTAACCCCACTGTTCCTAGACCAGTTTAACCCACTGTTCCTAGACCAGTTAACCCACTGTTCCTAGACCAGTTAACCCACTGTTCCTAGACCAGTTAACCCACTGTTCCTAGACCAGTTAACCCACTGTTCCTAGACCAGTTAACCCACTGTTCCTAGACCAGTTAACCCACTGTTCCTAGACCAGTTAACCCACTGTTCCTAGACCAGTTAACCCACTGTTCCTAGACCAGTTAACCCACTGTTCCTAGACCAGTTAACCCACTGTTCCTAGACCAGTTAACCCACTGTTCCTAGACCAGTTAACCCACTGTTCCTAGACCAGTTAACCCACTGTTCCTAGACCAGTTAACCCACTGTTCCTAGACCAGTTAACCCACTGTTCCTAGGCCAGTTAACCCACTGTTCCTAGGCCAGTTAACCCACTGTTCCTAGACCAGTTAACCCCACTGTTCCTAGACCAGTTAACCCACTGTTCCTAGACCAGTTAACCCACTGTTCCTAGACCAGTTAACCCACTGTTCCTAGACCAGTTAACCCACTGTTCCTAGACCAGTTAACCCACTGTTCCTAGACCAGTTAACCCACTGTTCCTAGACCAGTTAACCCACTGTTCCTAGACCAGTTAACCCACTGTTCCTAGACCAGTTAACCCACTGTTCCTAGACCAGTTAACCCACTGTTCCTAGACCAGTTAACCCACTGTTCCTAGACCAGTTAACCCACTGTTCCTAGGCCGTCATTGAAAATAAGAATTAGTTCTTAAAACTGACTTGCCGAGTTAAATAAAGGTAAAATAAATAAGAGTATCAGATCCCTGTCTGACAAGTAGTATGGAGTTGTGGCTTGGAGTATTGTTTCTTCATCCTATGTAATGCGCACACCAATCCCACCCCAACAGTGAGTATAGAGTATCAGTTCTCTGTCTGACAAGTAGTACGGAGCTGTGGCTTGGAGTATTGTTTCTTCATCCTATGTAATGCATTCCCAGAGGAATTTAGTTTTTTCCCCTCTTGTTCAGATAAATTAGTCATTAGTCAAGTTATGTTCCCATCCTACATCCTAATATTACCATG
This sequence comes from Oncorhynchus kisutch, assembly GCF_002021735.2. NCBI lineage: Eukaryota > Metazoa > Chordata > Actinopteri > Salmoniformes > Salmonidae > Oncorhynchus > Oncorhynchus kisutch. The sequence goes on along the minus strand of NW_022265851.1, from coordinate 70,135 downwards.
TTCTGACCACTAGATGGCGCTGTCCCGAGTGATTAAAATACAGTATATACACTTTAGGACGATTCTGACATGAAGCATGAAAATGCTAGTACAGGTACCATTGACTTGCATTGGATTTTTGCAACAAATGCTTTTAATATTTTTTTTTTACAAATTGTATTACCTGGAACAGTACCATCTAAAATGGTCAGAATATCAGGATGTATTGGCGTCATGCAGCGCGACACATCTCCTTCACATAGAGTTGATCAGGCTGTTGATTGTTGCATGTTGTTGTCCCCGCTCCTCTTCAATGGCTGGGGGAAGCTGCTGGATATTGGCGGCAACTGGAACATGTCGATCCAGAGCATCCCAAACATGCTCACTGTGGGTGACATGTCTAGTGAGTATTCAGGCCATGGAAGAACTGGGACATTTTCAGCTTCCAGGAATTGTGTAGAGATCCTAGCGACATGGTGGCAGTTCATTATCATGCTGAAACAGGTAATGGAGGATGAATGGCACGACAATGGGCCTCAAGATCTCATTACGCTATCACTGAGCATTCAAATTGTGTTTGTTGTCCATAGCTTATGCCTGCCCCATACCATAACCCCACCACTACCATGAGGCACTTTGTTCACAACGTTGACATCAGCAAACCGCTCTCCCACACATGGTCTGTGGTTGTGAGGCCGGTTGGACTTACTGTCAAATTCTCAAAAACGACGGAGGCGGCTTATGGTAGAGAAATTACATTTCCGTGACCTTTATTTTCAGCTTGTGAAACATGGGACCAAAACTTTACATGTTGTGTTGATATTTTTGTTCAGTGTACGAACCCCCTATGAAATAAATAAAAAACGGCCAATTCGGGTGCAATCGATTAGCTTCAAATTTATAGTTCAACTAAATAAATGTTTCAGTAACTATAAATATGATCTGTTTTCTAACTACAGGGTTTCAGAACCATCTGAGTTGGTGGGGGTCATGGCCTGGAATGTCCCGACCACTACGTAGTGCACTACCCTTAACCACGGCCAGTAGGGCTCTCAGCAAAAGTAGTGCACCACCCTTAACCACGGCCCATAGGGCTCTCAGCAAAAGTAGTGCACTACCCTTAACCACGGCCCATAGGGCTCTCAGCAAAAGTAGTGCACTACCTTTAAACCACGGCCCATAGGGCTCTCAGCAAAAGTAGTGCACTACCCTTAACCACGACCCATAGGGCTCTCAGCAAAAGTAGTGCACTACCCTTAACCACGGCCCATAGGGCTCTCAGCAAAAGTAGTGGACCACCCTTAACCACGACCCATAGGGCTCTCAGCAAAAGTAGTGCACTACAAATTGGATAGGGTGCCATTTGGGACGAAGCTCGAAGTCTTCAGCGTCGAGACAGACCTCTCGACTACGACAGACTATAAACGGCGCCGAGGTTAATCCATTGATACTGTATTTACCTCGGGAAGAATCGCAGTGGCTCCGTCCCAAATGACACACACCTTATTCCCTATACGGTGATAGGGTTCTGGTCAAAAGTAGTGCACTATATAGGGTGCCAGGGCCCATAGGGTTCTGGTCAAAAGTAGTGAACTATATAGGGTGCAAGGGCCCATAGGGTTCTGGTCAAAAGTAGTGCACTAAAATAGGTGAATAGGATGTAATTTGGGATGCAGGAACAGTGATGATTGATCGAGCTGAGCAGTGTGTGCAGCAGGGAGATGAGAGACACTTACTTGAAAGCGGTTGGAACTCTGGGTAATCTGGACTCGTGTTCTCTGACAGATCCCGTAAGAAATGCTTGTACCTGACAAAAAGAGAGAAGAGACACAGATAAACAAGGTCAATGTGAACTCGGTACACTTCTGGATCTAAAACAGTAAAACAAACCTAAAAACCACAGACAGTTTAGAGTAAACAGATGGGACAGGGCTTTGTCATTTAGATACAGTACTATTCAAGCAACCAGACAGTAGGGTGTGTGTGTGTGTGTGTGTTCAGAGAAGACAATATTTGTCAACATGCTCTCTGACACGTCCTGTCAGTGTAAACATTCAAACAGACACCAACTACTCTACCGTGGAGTTGTCTGGTTTAGTTTAATGACACCGTCACAGGACTAGGTAAATAGATCATCTATTGTCTATAATGACACCATTACAGGACTAGGTAAATAGATCATCTATTGTCTATAATGACACCATTACAGGACTAGGTAAATAGATCATCTATTGTCTATAATGACACCATTACAGGACTAGGTAAATAGATCATCTATTGTCTATAATGACACCATTACAGGACTAGGTAAATAGATCATCTATTGTCTGGTTTAGTTTAATAAAATGACTAGGTAAATAGATAATCTATTGTCTGGTTTAGTTTAATAACATGACTAGGTAAATAGATAATCTATTGTCTGGTTTAGTTTAATAACATGACTAGGTAAATAGATAATCTATTGTCTGGTTTAATAACATGACTAGGTAAATAGATAATCTATTGTCTGGTTTAATAACATGACTAGGTAAATAGATAATCTATTGTCTATAATAACACCATCACAGGACTAGGTAAATAGATCATCTATTGTCTATAATGCCACCATCACACGTAAAACATAGTAGCAGTGGAAAGCTCCACGCTGAATGATAAAGTAGAGGCTTTGAATTCCTTTACCAGCAGCTACAGTATGTTACACACCGCTGGAGGGTCTTAGGAGACTATTACAGTAGTCTACACACCGCTGGAGGGCCTTAGGAGACTATTATAGTAGTCTACATACTGCTGGAGGGGATTAGAGACTATTACAGTAGTCTACACACTGCTGGAGGGGATTAGAGACTATTACAGTAGTCTACACACTGCTGGAGGGGATTAGAGACTATTATAGTAGTCTACACAATGCTGGAGGGGCTAGAGACTATTACAGTAGACTACACACCGCTGGAGGGCCTTACAGACTATTACAGTAGACTATACACCACTGGAGGGCTTAGAGACTATTACAGTAGACTACACACCGCTGGAGGGGCTAGAGACTATTACAGTAGTCTACACACCACTGGAGGGATTTACAGACTATTACAGTAGACTACACACCGCTGGAGGGCCTTACAGACTATTACAGTAGACTACACACCACGGGAGGGATTTACAGACTATTTAATTCCCTTCATCTGAACACTGTCAGACACAATCATGCATGTCAGTTCAGTGCACACAGCGTAACAGAGAAAATAAAATATTTCACAATACATATTTGAGAAGTGTCTGTATTAGGCCATGTCATCTCCAAACCAGCCCCCCCCCCACACCCTCCAGAATCTATAATATGGAAATCTGAGAGAGAGGGGGAGAGAGAGAGAGGGAGAGAGAGGAGGAGGGAGAAGAGAAGAGAAGAGAAGAGAAGAGAAGAGAAGAGGAGAGGAGAGGAGAGGAGAGGAGAGGAGAGGAGAGGAGAGGAGAGGAGAGGAGAGGAGAGGAGAGGAGAGGAGAGGAGAGGAGAGGAGAGGAGAGGAGAGGAGAGGAGAGGAGAGGAGAGGAGAGGAGAGGAGAGAGAGAGAGAGAGAGAGAGAGAGAGAGAGAGAGAGAGAGAGAGAGAGGAGAGAGAGAGAGAGAGAGAGAGGAGGAGAGGGAGAGAGAGGGGGAGAGAGAGAGAGGAGGAGAGGGGGAGAAGGGGGGGCAGTAAACAGAGGAACCCCACTAAGTTAGGGGGGGGGTCCAAACGGTCAGAAAGTAGGAACAGCAGCGTTGCCGCCTTCTCAGAAGAAAAAAAAACAAGTCGTCAAAGAAAGAAGATTCCCATTTTAAAAAGTACAGAATAAGAGCATTGTGATCAATGTGTGATACATTAGAGTAACCTATCCCCTTCTAAAAGGGAGACCGAACGCCAGCTTTCCAACGACAGAAATCTTTACCCTGGCGTTTGGAGAGGGACAGCGGGACCTTGGAAGTGCATTGACAATTTACATTGATTTCCAGTGTCTCTCTCCCCTACTCTTCCTCCCAGTCTCCTCCCCGTCTCCCCCCTACTCTCCTCCCCCTAATGTCCTGCCCCCCTACTCTCCTCCCCCCTACTCTCCTCCCCCTAATGTCCTGCCCCCCTACTCTCTCCTCTACCCCTACTCTCTCCTCCTCCCCCCTACTCTCTCCTCTACCCCTACTCTCTCCTCCTCCCCCCTACTCTCTCCTCCTCCCCCCTACTCTCTCCTCCTCCACCCTACTCTCTCCTCCTCCCCCCTACTCTCTCCTCCTCCCCCCTACTCTCTCCTCCTCCCCTACTCTCTCCTCCTCCCCTACTCTCTCCCCCCCCTACTCTCTCCCCCTCCCCTACTCTCTCCTCCTCCCCTACTCTCTCCTACTCTCTCCTCCCCTACTCTCTCATCCTCCCCTACTCTCTCCCCCTCTCCTACTCTCCTCCTCCCCCCTACTCTCTCCCCCTCCCCCCTACTCTCTCCCCCTCCCCCCTACTCTCTCCCCCTCCCCTACTCTCTCCTCCCCCCCTACTCTCTCCTCCCCCCCTACTCTCTCATCCTCCCCTACTCTCTCATCCTCCCCTACTCTCTCATCCTCCCCTACTCTCTCCTCCCCTACTCTCCCCCCCTCTGTGTTGTCTGGTCTTGATTTTAAGAGACACACAGGTGCCAGAGAGGTCATTAGCCATGCTAGCAGACTGCCATATTCCACTCCAGAAGTCAGCCATTAGCCATGCTAGCTGACTGCCATATTCCACTCCAGAAGTCAGTCATTAGCCATGCTAGCAGTCAGCCATATTCCACTCCAGAAGTCAGCCATTAGCCATCCTAGCAGACTGCCATATTCCACTCCAGAAGTCAGCCATTAGCCATGCTAGCAGACTGCCATATTCCACTCCAGAAGTCAGCCATTAGCCATGCTAGCAGTCAGCCATTAGCCATGCTAGCAGACTGACTGCCATATTCCACTCCAGAAGTCAGCCGTTAGCCATGCTAGCAGACTGACTGCCATATTCCACTCCAGAAGTCAGCCGTTAGTCATGCTAGCAGTCAGCCATTAGCCATGCTAGAAGTCAGCCATTAGCCATGCTAGCAGACTGACTACCATATTCCACTCCAGAAGTCAGCCGTTAGCCATGCTAGCAGTCAGCTATTAGCCATGCTAGCAGACTGCTATATTCCACTCCAGAAGTCAGCCATTAGCCATGCTAGCAGACTGACTGCCATATTCCACTCCAGAAGTCAGCCATTAGCCATGCTAGCTGACTGCCATATTCCACTCCAGAAGTCAGTCATTAGCCATGCTAGCAGTCAGCTATTAGCCATGCTAGCAGACTGCTATATTCCACTCCAGAAGTCAGCCATTAGCCATGCTAGCAGACTGACTGCCATATTCCACTCCAGAAGTCAGCCATTAGCCATGCTAGCTGACTGCCATATTCCACTCCAGAAGTCAGTCATTAGCCATGCTAGCAGTCAGCTATTAGCCATGCTAGCAGACTGCTATATTCCACTCCAGAAGTCAGCCATTAGCCATGCTAGCAGACTGACTGCCATATTCCACTCCAGAAGTCAGCCATTAGCCATGCTAGCTGACTGCCATATTCCACTCCAGAAGTCAGTCATTAGCCATGCTAGCAGACTGCCATATTCCACTCCAGAAGTCAGCCATTAGCCATGCTAGCAGACTGACTGCCATATTCCACTCCAGAAGTCAGCTATTAGCCATGCTAGCAGACTGACTGCCATATTCCACTCCAGAAGTCAGCCATTAGCCATGCTAGCAGACTGACTGCCCTATTCCACTCCAGAAGTCAGCCGTTAGCCATGCTAGCAGTCAGCCGTTAGCCATGCTAGCAGTCAGCTATTAGCCATGCTAGCAGACTGCTATATTCCACTCCAGAAGTCAGCCATTAGCCATGCTAGCAGACTGCCATATTCCACTCCAGAAGTCAGCCGTTAGCCATGCTAGCAGTCAGCCGTTAGCCATGCTTGCAGTCAGCCATGCTAGCAGTCAGCCGTTAGCCGTGCTAGCAGTCAGCCATTAGCCATGCTAGCAGTCTACCATATTCCACTCCAGAAGTCAGTACACTACTGATACGGTACCACACCAGCAGCCTTGTGAAAGGGGAGGAAGAGCAACATTGTTCAACTCATTAGGAAACTAAAAAGAAAAGAAACAAGAGTCCAATTAAACCCTCCTTCAATTAGGAGACACTTAAACAGGAAGTAATCATTCCACTCCTTTATTCTCTCATCTGGTAATAACAAATACATGACAGGCTTTATCAGCAGAGGGAGCATGCCCTCATCCTTATTAGAGAGGGAAGGAGAGGGAGGGGAGGGGAGGGGGGGAGGGGAGAGGAGAGGAGAGGAGAGGAGAGGGGGAGGGGAGGAGAGGGGGAGAGGGGAGAGGGGAGGGGGGAGAGGGGGAGGGAGGTAGAGCGGAGGGGGGAGGGGAGAGGGGGAGAGGGGAGAGGGGGAGAGGGGAGGAGAGGAGAGGAGAGGGGAGAGGGGGAGGGAGGTAGAGGAAAAGAGGGAGGGAGAGAGGGAGAGAGGGAGAGAGGGAGGGAGGGAAGAAGAGAGGGAGGGAGATAGGTAGAGGCAAAGAGGGAGGGAGAGAGGGAAGGAGAGGGAGGGGAGGGGAGGGGGGGAGGGGAGGGGGGGGGGGAGAGGGGAGGGAGGAAGGGATGTATTTAAAGAGACGGCGCTACAAAAGAAAGAGGGAGAGTTTCTCCTCTCTAATGAGAGTTTATTACCCAGCATTCCCAAATAATGTAAAACGGAAACGCGCCCGTTTAGCCGCGCTGTCACGCTCATTAGCAGCTGAGCAAAGACAAGATAACGACGAGACAACAATAACATAATCTGAACCGGATTTATAACAGCTCACATATTCTAATGGAAAAGGGAGGGGAGAAGAATGCTAGCATATTTAGAAAGCAAGCATGTGGTTGGGGACCACTGTGTTGGCCTAGTTAGTGAGAATGTGACTGCTGTGGCTACGGCGCTAATGCTAATTCCTTTTGTAATATGCAGATGATATGCAGATCGCTCTCTTTCCTATTCTCAGCAGACATGTTGGGTCATTCGGGCACTTCCACTCACGTCAGAAACGAAGAGAGCGAGAGGGAGAGCGAGAGAGGGAGAGCGAGAGAGGGAGAGCGGGAGAGGGAGAGCGGGAGAGGGAGAGAGGAGAGGGAGAGAGGGAGAGCGAGCGAGAGAGGGAGAGCGAGCGAGGGAGAGCGAGCGAGAGAGGGAGAGCGAGCGAGAGAGGGAGAGCGAGCGAGAGAGGGAGAGCGAGCGAGAGAGGGAGAGCGAGCGAGAGAGGGAGAGCGAGCGAGAGAGGGAGAGCGAGCGAGAGAGGGAGAGCGAGCGAGCGAGCGAGAGCGAGCGAGAGAGGGAGGGAGGGAGCGAGCGAGGGAGGGAGAGAACGAGAGAGGGAAAGAGAGAATAAAGTCAAATTATTTGCCTTTAAATACATTACATTAAAGATTCAGAATCCTAATTAAGAGACAACAGGCAGCCTATAACACGGGTTAGTGAACACGGTGCAGGCCTTCATTTCTACCACTAACAGCTTCAAAAGGAAAGAAAGAACCAAGGAAATGAACACAGAACATCTCAATATAGTACTGGGAGGCATTGTGTGTGTGTGTGTGTGTGTGTGTGTGTGTGTGCGGAGATACACTCTTCTCTCTAAACTTTCGGCAATTAAAAGCGAATATGAAGTGATTGTAAAGAGACGTATCTTATCTCCCTCTCTGAATGGGTAAGTGTGTAATAGGGATTAGATGAAAGAAAATTATAATTATATATATATATATATGGCTTGGTATAAAAATGAGAATATGCGAGAGTTTGTTTAGTTTAAATATGGGGAATGTAGTGGTGTCTTCATCACAGAGCAGGAGGTACGAGAAGAGCAGGAGGTACGAGAAGAGCAGGAGGTACGAGAAGAGCAGGAGGTACGAGAAGAGCAGGAGGTACGAGAAGAGCAGGAGGTACGAGAAGAGCAGGAGGTACGAGAAGAGCAGGAGGTACGAGAAGAGCAGGAGGTACGAGAAGAGCAGGAGGTACGAGAAGAGCAGGAGGTACGAGAAGAGCAGGAGGTACGAGAAGAGCAGGAGGTACGAGAAGAGCAGGAGGTACGAGAAGAGCAGGAGGTACGAGAAGAGCAGGAGGTACGAGAAGAGCAGGAGGTACGAGAAGAGCAGGATACGAGAAGAGCAGGAGGTACGAGTGTGCAGTGGTCTACGGCACTGCCTCGCAGTGTTAGCTGTATCGCAGTGTTAGCTGGGCCTCTCGAGTGGTGCAGTGGTCTAAGGCACTGCACCGCAGTGCTAGCTGGGCCTCTCGAGTGGTGCAGTGGTCTAAGGTACTGCCTCGCAGTGTTAGCTGGGCCTCTCGAGTGGTGCAGTGGTCTAAGGTACTGCATCGCAGTGTTAGCTGTGCCTCTCGAGTGGTGCAGTGGTCTAAGGCACTGCATCGCAGTGTTAGCTGGGCCTCTCGAGTGGTGCAGTGGTCTAAGGCACTGCATCACAGTGTTAGCTGGGCCTCTCGAGTGGTGCAGTGGTCTAAGGTACTGCCTCGCAGTGCTAGCTGTACCTCTCGAGTGGTGCAGTGGTCTAAGGTACTGCCTCGCAGTGCTAGCTGTGCCTCTCGAGTGGTGCAGTGGTCTAAGGTACTGCCTCGCAGTGCTAGCTGTGCCTCTCGAGTGGTGCAGTGGTCTAAGGTACTGCCACGCAGTGCTAGCTGTGCCACTAGAGATTCTGAGCTCTCGGGAGACCCATGGGGGGCAGCGCACAATTGGTCCAGCGTCGTCCGGGTTAGAGGAGGGTTTGTCCGGCAGGGATGTCCTTGTCCCATCGCGCTCCTAGCGACTCCTGTGGCGGGATGGGCGTAGTGCACGCTGACACGGTCACCAGGTGTACGGTGTTTCCTCCGACACATTGGTGCGGCTGGCTTCCTGGTTAAGCGGGCATTGTGTCAAGAAGCAGTTGCGGCTTGGTTGGGTTGTGTTTCGGAGGACGCACGGCTCTCGACCTTTGCCCCTCCCGAGTCCGTACGGGAGTCGCAGCGATGAGACAAGACTAACTACCAATTGGAAACCACGAAATTGAGGAGAGAAAAAAAGGGAGTAAAAGTAAAAAAAATAAAAATTGTAATAAAAAGTATTGATCTACTTGAGAATGTTCAATGAAGATTCTTTCTAAAACATAAATACATAATAATAATCCACTTCAAATGTAAAGTTTTATTAGTCGTACCTGCGGGATACACGCCGTCCAAATAAACTCTGACTTGCAATGAAACAACAATAAGAAATAATACAAGTGTAGCCCGTCCTTTCAGCGAGCCATCAGGAAGCTAGGAAGAGGAGGCTGTGTAGCCCAAACTTTTCAGCTAGCCATCAGGAAACTAGGAAGAGGAGGCTGTGTAGCCCAAACTTTTCAGCGAGCCATCAGGATACTAGGAAGAGGAGGCCGTGCAGCCCGTCCTTTCAGCGAGCCATCAGGAAACTAGGAAGAGGAGGCTGTGTAGCCCAAACTTTTCAGCGAGCCATCAGGATACTAGGAAGAGGAGGCTGTGTAGCCCAAACTTTTCAGCTAGCCATCAGGAAACTAGGAAGAGGAGGCTGTGTAGCCCAAACTTTTCAGCGAGCCATCAGGAAACTAGGAAGAGGAGGCTGTGTAGCCCAAACTTTTCAGCGAGCCATCAGGATACTAGGAAGAGGAGGCTGTGTAGCCCAAACTTTTCAGCGAGCCATCAGGATACTAGGAAGAGGAGGCCGTGTAGCCCGTCCTTTCAGCGAGCCATCAGGATACTAGGAAGAGGAGGCTGTGCAGCCCGTCTTTTCAGCGAGCCATCAGGAAACTAGGAAGAGGAGGCCGTGCAGCCTGTCTTTTCAGCTAGACATCAGGACTAGCCATCAGGAAACTAGGAAGAGGAGGCCGTGTAGCCCAAACCTTTCAGCTTGGACTCCCACTTTCCTTTTAATATGTCAATGAAGATTCTTTCGAAAGCACAACAAAGTATTAATCCAAACAATGACTCTTTGACCCAGTCACTGGCGGCAACGGGAACATGTTGAAGATGAAAGCATCACGTCCTATCACAACGCACGATATACCATCACGTCCTATCACAACGCACGATATACCATCACGTCCTATCACAACGCACGATATAGCATCACGTCCTATCACAACGCACGATATACCATCATGTCCTATCACAACGCACGATATACCATCACGTCCTATCACAACACATGATTTAACATCACGTCCTATCACAACGCACGATATACCATCACGTCCTATCACAACGCACGATATACCATCACGTCCTATCACAACGCACGATATACCATCACGTCCTATCACAACGCACGATATACCATCATGTCCTATCACAACGCACGATATACCATCATGTCCTATCACAACGCATTATATAACATCACGTCCTATCACAACACACGATATACCATCATGTCCTATCACAACGCACTATATAACATCACGTCCTATCACAACGCACGCTATAACATCTTGTCCAATCAGAACGCACGATATACCATCATGTCCTATCACAACGAACGATATACCATCATGTCCTATCACAACGCACTATATAACATCTTGTCCTATCACAACGCACGCTATAACATCTTGTCCAATCACAACGCATGCTTTAACATCTTGTCCTATCACAACGAACGATTTAACAAATCATTTTTTTTTATCCATCGTTCACATAAAGGAGGACTAAAGCGAGCGTGGTCATTGGTTGCCCAAACTAAAGCATAGGTCTTAGTTTCCCTCCCCTCGATGTTCACGAGTCCGCAGCCTTTAACCCGTTTCACTTCCTCATGTTCTGTCCGTACTGCTCTCATCCTCGTCACCACCAGGTTAACATTCCCTCAGGCACAAAATGGCCCCCAACTCAGAGCCATTGTGGATTCCGGAATCCTCCAGTTGTCAACGTGAAGACGGGTGGCATGCTACATCCCCATTACGGACACGATAACATGGGTAACACAGACCGAGAGAGAGCAGAGGAGCTATTCACCATCACACACACAGCCCCAGTCAACTCCAGAACCCATCGCTGTCATCTCCGGGGAGAGAGAACGGAAAGAGAAGGTCCGCTTTCAGCCAGCCAAGATCCACGTCCCAAACGGCCCCGTATTCCCTACATAGTGCACTACGTTTGACCAGAGCCCAATGGGGCCCTAACGCTGCACTATACAGGGGAATAGGGTGCCATTAAGGATCCAGGCCAGATCCAGACAGTAAATACCACTTAATAAAAGGCAATGATTTTAGTCCCCCCCCACCCCCCCACAACCCCCCCACCCCCCTCCCGTATCTCCTTAAGTATCCAGCACTTCAGCCACACTCACCATCAATCATCGTCCAACAGCCATAAGTGACATCCATTTCCTGCTATTACCAGACAGCAGGGAGAGCTCTGTGTGTGTTCGTTCACGCGTGAACGTGTGTGTGTGTCGAGTCACCTAACATCATCGTACTATTACGAGAGGTCCCTGGAGTCTCCGAGAGTTTCACGGAGGAAGAGCAAAAGGTGAATCTATTGCCATTGTCCCAGTCTGTCAGTCCTGCAGCCTCAAAATGTCTGCTGCATTTGGGGGGGGGGGGGGGGAGAGCACAAGACACACGCAAAGAATAGTGGGACACGAAACTCGTCCGAAGTTGGACGATAACTGACGCCAGACTCTACGGATGGACAGATGTTGGGAGGTGTAAAGGCACAGCAGGACAGACTTACCGTCTTCGTGATGGATGGACACGCGTCAAGGAGGTACAGCAGGAGACATACTGTCTTTGTGACGGATGGACACGCGTCAAGGAGGTACAGCAGGACAGACATACTGTCTTTGTGACGGATGGACACGCGTCAAGGAGGTACAGCAGGACAGACATACTGTCTTTGTGACGGATGGACACGCGTCAAGGAGGTACAGCAGGAGACATACTGTCTTTGTGACGGATGGACACGCGTCAAGGAGGTACAGCAGGACAGACATACTGTCTTTGTGACGGATGGACACGCGTCAAGGAGGTACAGCAGGACAGACATACTGTCTTTGTGACGGATGGACACGCGTCAAGGAGGTATAGCAGGACAGACATACTGTCTTCGTACGTGACGGATGGACAGATGTTGGGAGGCTTAAAGACATACTGTCTTCGTACGTGACGGATGGACAGATGTTGGGAGGCGTAAAGACATACTGTCTTCGTGCGTGACGGATGGACACCACACATCAAGGAGGTCGCTGTGAGAATCATCTCCGTACTACACGAGACAAGAAAGCCTCATTAAGAAAACAGATGAGCAGCTTGATGAAACCCATAGCAGCGTATTTTCATCCCAGCTCCTGTGTTTATGGCCCATTCCCCCTCCCCCTGATACACTAATTAACGACAGGGATCAGGACCGCATAAAATTACAGCCAACACTAACGGCTAGTTAACACAGGGGATTGTGACAGATCTGTGACAGTCTGAGAGTGTGTGTGTGTGTGTGTGTGTCTGTGTCTGTGTGTGTGCGTGTGTCTGTGTGTGTGTGTGTCTGTGTCGGTGTGTGTGCGTGTGTGTGTGTGTGTGTGTCTGTGCGTGTGTCTGTGTGTGTGCGTGTGTCTGTGTCTGTGTCTGTGTGTGTGTGTGTGTGTGTGTGTCAAAGTTTTACCAACAGGCGCTACATCAAATAATAACCACGTCTGTCATCGCAGCTAAAAAACAACAACAGGAAAAGGAGAAGCCAGGCATGAATAGCGTGACGCTACAGGGGTCGTCTATGGTGGCGTTTACAGTACGCAACACTACCCTCTCAACACACACTGTTCTGTTACCCACTCGGAACGTTCCCACCAACACCTTCAGGAAGTCACATGGTTCAGAGTAGGAAATGTAGAACTTTGTCGAGCGCCAATCAAAAAAAAGTCCAAACTACTGGGTCAGTGGAAACCCAGATCACATGACCACCAGCAGCCATATTACCTCAATCAACGGGTGGGAAAGTGGATGGGAAAATGGAAGCAGGTATTGTTTGATGTAGTAGGTGTGGGGTGGAGGGTGTTTTACAGTAGTTGGTGATTTAGAACAATGTGCTTTTACAGTAGTTGGTGGTTTAGAACGATGTGCTGTTGAATTGTGTTTACAGTAGTTGGTGTTTTAGAAAGATGTGCTGTTGAATTGTGTTTTACAGTAGTTGGTGGTTTAGAACGATGTGCTGTTGAAATGTGTTTTACAGTAGTTGGTGTTTTAGAACGATGTGCTGTTGAATTGTGTTTTACAGTAGTTGGTGTTTTAGAACGATGTGCTGTTGAATTGTGTTTTACAGTAGTTGGGGGTTTAGAACGATGTGCTGTTGAAATGTGTTTTACAGTAGTTGGTGGTTTAGAACGATGTATACGGTGTATAAGGTGTACGGAAACAGAGTAACATACCGTTAGATGGGGTGTATAAGGTGTACGGAAACAGAGTAACATACCGTTAGATGGGGTGTATAAGGTGTACGGAAACAGAGTAACATACTGGTAGATGGGGTGTATAAGGTGTACGGAAACAGAGTAACATACTGGTAGATGGGGTGTATAAGGTGTACGGAAACAGAGTAACATACTGGTAGATGGGGTGTATAAGGTGTACGGAAACAGAGTAACATACTGGTAGATGGGGTGTATAAGGTGTATGGAAACAGAGTAACATACTGTTAGATGGGGTGTATGGAAACAGAGAAACATACTGGTAGATGGGGTGTATAAGGTGTATTGAAACAGAGTAACATACTGTTAGATGGGGTGTATAAGGTGTATGGAAACAGAGTAACATACTGTTAGATGGGGTGTATAAGGTGTATTGAAACAGTAACATACTGGTAGATGGGGTGTATAAGGTGTACGGAAACAGAGTAACATACTGGTAGATGGGGTGTATAAGGTGTATTGAAACAGAGTAACATACTGTTAGATGGGGTGTATGGAAACAGAGTAACATACTGTTAGAAGGGGTGTATAAGGTGTATGGAAACAGAGTAACATACTGTTAGATGGGGTGTATAAGGTGTATGGAAACAGAGTAACATACTGTTAGATGGGGTGTATAAGGTGTACGGAAACAGAGTAACATACTGTTAGAAGGGGTGTATAAGGTGTATGGAAACAGAGTAACATACTGTTGGATGCGATGTATGGGCAGTGGGAGGAGGTCCTCTAGTTTACAGTTGAGGAACTCTGGTCTGGACTCCTGGAGCTTCTTAAACCTTCTAAAGGCTTTGTTCTTCTTTACCTGGAGCTGAGGACAGAGAACAGACCATTTAATATCACCCCGAGTCCTCCACTAAACAGATCTTTACCTGGAGCTGAGGACAGAGAACAGACCATTTAATATCACCCCGAGTCCTCCACTAAACAGATCTTTACCTGGAGCTGAGGACAGAGAACAGACCATTTAATATCACCCCGAGTCCTCCACTAAACAGATCTTTACCTGGAGCTGAGGACAGAGAACAGACACCACTAATATCACCCTGAGTCCTCCACTAAACAGAGGAGACCGAAGAGTTGGAAAGAGAACAGACACCACTAATATCACCCCGAGTCCTCCACTAAACAGATCTTTACCTGGAGCTGAGGACAGAGAACTGACCATTTAATATCAACCTGAGTCCTCCACTAAACAGAGGAGACCGAAGACTTGGACAGAGAACCTGTCTGTCTGCGCCGCCTGTCTGTCTGTCTGCGCCGCCTGTCTGTCTGTCTGCGCCGCCTGTCTGTCTGTCTGCGCCGCCTGTCTGTCTCTATGTCTGCGCCGCCGCCTGTCTGTCTCTATGTCTGCGCCGCCGCCTGTCTGTCTCTATGTCTGCGCCGCCGCCTGTCTGTCTCTATGTCTGCGCCGCCGCCTGTCTGTCTCTATGTCTGCGCCGCCGCCTGTCTGTCTTTCTGTGCCGCCTCTCTGTCTGTGCCGCCTGTCTGTCCGCGCCGCCGCCATCCGTCTGTCTGTCCGCGCCGCCGTCCGTCTGTCTGTCCGCGCCGCCGTCCGTCTGTCTGTCCGCGCCGCCGTCCGTCTGTCTGTCCGCGCCGCCGTCCGTCTGTCTGTCTGTCTGTCCGCGCCGCCGTCCGTCTGTCTGTCTGTCTGTCCGCGCCGCCGTCCGTCTGTCTGTCCGCGCCGCCGTCCGTCTGTCTGTCCGCGCCGCCGTCCGTCTGTCTGTCCGCGCCGCCGTCCGTCTGTCTGTCCGCGCCGCCGTCCGTCTGTCTGTCCGCGCCGCCGTCCGTCTGTCTGTCCGCGCCGCCGTCCGTCTGTCTGTCCGCGCCACCGTCCGTCTGTCTGTCCGCGCCGCCGTCCGTCTGTCTGTCCGCGCCGCCGTCCATCTGTCTGTGCCGCCGTCCGTCTGTCTGTCCGCGCCGCCATCCGTCTGTCTGTCCGCGCCGCCGTCCGTCTGTCTGCGCCGCCATCCGTCTGTCTGTCTGCGCCGCCGTCCGTCTGTCTGTCCGCGCCACCGTCCGTCTGCACCGCCGTCTGTCCGACTGTCTGCGCCTCCGACTGTCTGTCTGCGAGGCCGTCTGTGTACTCCCCCCAACACCAATCACCTCTATGTCAGTCATTATCTCTCTGGGTTGGCAGTCAGAGTGGAGGAGGAGGAAGTCTGTGTGCGAGAGTGACAATGTGTGTGTGAGAAAGTGTGTGATTGTGTTTGAGCACGCTCTCATTAAATATGCATGTTGTAAATCATGTCAACATGAGCGTGAACAATACGACAGCAGAGAGAGAGACTCATCTTGTCAGCCATCAAAACAAGCATGGCAGCCGTAAGGCCCAAGAAAACCTGCGTTTGTAGAAGACGCGGACAGAATCACCTAATCCAGACATTACAAAACTGAACGAAACAATAATTCAAAAACAAAAAAAAATCGGTTGAACTTCTTCCGAGAGAACCATAAGTATTGACCATAATGCATCAGCTTTCTGAAACGCCACAGGAAATCCCCTGCCTGTGTGTGTGTGTGTGTGTGTCTACACTTTGTGTAACAGCCATTAGAGATAATGTCAATGATTACCAGTCTTCTGGTAGAGCCGGAAAGGCTCAATTAAAATGTTAACTACAAAAGTAGCCGACCTGTCAGAATGGCATCGTGATTTATTTGCATCCATTTTGTTTTGCAAAACTCTGCAATCACAGGAGCACCACAGCACCACAGCACCACAGCACCACAGCAGCACAGCAACACAGCAACACAGCAACACAGCAACACAGCAACACAGCAACACAGCAACACAGCAACACAGCACCACAGCAACACAGCAACACAGCAACACAGCAACACAGTCCGTGCTATCTGGGATCCTCGGGACCTCCTGACCACTTTGAAATGTAAAAACGGTTATGGTAAGCGTTATGGTTAGGGAAAGGGTTCCCGAAGTGGCGCAGCGGTCTAAGGCACTAGCATCTCAGCGCTAGAGGCTTCACTACAGACCCTGGTTCGATTCCAGGCTGTATCACTACCGGGCCGTGATTTGGAGTACCATAGGGCTGCGACAAAATTGACCCAGCGTCATCCGGGTTTGGCCAGGGTAGGCCGTCATTGTAAATAAGAATTTGTTCTTAACGGCCTTGCCTAGTTAAATAAAGGGTTAAGGCTACGTTTTAGGGTAGTGACATCCCAAAGATCCCAGATAGCACTGACAACAGCAACACCCCTTAACCAATCAACAGTCTCTTCCTGGTGCACACTGACCACAGCAACACCCCTTAACCAATCAACAGTCTCTTCCTGGTGCACACTGACCACAGCAACACCCCTTAACCAATCAACAGTCTCTTCCTGGTGCACACTGACCACAGCAACACCCCTTAACCAATCAACAGTCTCTTCCTGGTGCACACTGACCACAGCAACACCCCTTAACCAATCAACAGTCTCTTCCTGGTGCACACTGACCACAGCAACACCCCTTAACCAATCAACAGTCTCTTCCTGGTGCACACTGACCACAGCAACACCCCTTAACCAATCAACAGTCTCTTCCTGGTGCACACTGACCACAGCAACACCCCTTAACCAATCAACAGTCTCTTCCTGGTGCACACTGACCACAGCAACACCCCTTAACCAATCAACAGTCTCTTCCTGGTGCACACTGACCACAGCAACACCCCTTAACCAATCAACAGTCTCTTCCTGGTGCACACTGACCACAGCAACACCCCTTAACCAATCAACAGTCTCTTCCTGGTGCACACTGACCACAGCAACACCCCTTAACCAATCAACAGTCTCTTCCTGGTGCACACTGGAATTAAAAGGTAATCAAAATATCTTACATTTTTCCGAGACCTAAAAAACGGTCTCCTGATGTGGTCTAAACATTTAAACATTGTTGTGGACTTAAAAATATACATTTGTGTTTTTCTTTAAAAAAAAAATAAGAAGAATCATTCTGAGAGCCAAAAACCAGGAAAAACCAAACTGAGACAATGGAATTGGGAGTCGTCCCGGGTGAAGGGGTGTGTGTGTGTGCGTTTACACTGAGTCGTCCCGGGTGAAGGGGTGTGTGTGTGTGCGTTTACACTGAGTCGTCCCGGGTGAAGGGGTGTGTGTGTGTGCGTTTACACTGAGTCGTCCCGGGTGAAGGGGTGTGTGTGTGTGCGTTTACACTGAGTCGTCCCGGGTGAAGGGGTGTGTGTGTGTGCGTTTACACTGAGTCGTCCCGGGTGAAGGGGTGTGTGTGTGTGCGTTTACACTGAGTCGTCCCGGGTGAAGGGGTGTGTGTGTGTGCGTTTACACTGAGTCGTCCCGGGTGAAGGGGTGTGTGTGTGTGCGTTTACACTGAGTCGTCCCGGGTGAAGGGGTGTGTGTGTGTGCGTTTACACTGATTCGTCCCGGGTGAAGGGGTGTGTGTGTGTGCGTTTACACTGAGTCGTCCCGGGTGAAGGGGTGTGTGTGTGTGCGTTTACACTGAGTCGTCCCGGGTGAAGGGGTGTGTGCGTTTACACTGAGTCGTCCCGGGTGAAGGGGTGTGTGTGCGTTTACACTGAGTCGTCCCGGGTGAAGGGGTGTGTGTGCGTTTACACTGAGTCGTCCCGGGTGAAGGGGTGTGTGTGTGTTTACACTGAGTCGTCCCGGGTGAAGGGGTGTGTGTGTATTTCCACTGCGATGATGAGCTCAATGTGAGAGGAATCACTGATGAATACCAACAAGAGGAAAATCAGAAACTAACATTTCATCACTACGGCGCTAAAACGTCACTACGGCGCTAACGTCACTACGGCGATAAAACGTCACTACGGCGATAAAACGCCACTACGGCGCTAACGTCACTACGGCGATAAAACGTCACTACGGAGCTAACGTCACTACGGAGCTAACGCCGCTACGGAGCTAACGCCGCTATGGAGCTAACGCCGCTACGGAGCTAACGCCGCTACGGAGCTAACAGCACTATGGAGCTAAACTAAAACACTACTTACTGAAGAGCCACTGCATCTCTACCTACCTAGCATCCTCTCCTAGTTACCTGTGGTTGGTTACCTGTGGTTAATCCTGCACGGAGCCGACAGCTGCAGTGATATGAATGTCTTGGTTAAGAGGAAGGATGAGTCTGTCTGCAGAGAGACCATTGACTGATCTCATTGATTAGGGACAGAGGAGGGGAGTTGGAATTGATTCTTCCACCGGGTCTACTTTGCTAACACGCCTGTAATTGCTGAAACATGGGGCTGTGTGTTATTAGCGTGTTAGGAAAATCGTTAGCATGCTAACAGAGGTGCATCACTTAGGCTGAGGTGATTAAACAGTGCCTTCTGAAAGTATTCATACCCCTTGACTTATTCCACATCGTGTTGTGTTATAGTCTGAATTAAACATGGATTTACACACCCACCAACACACAATACCAGATCATGACAAAATGAAAAACATTTTTTTTTTTATTGTTGCAAATGTATTGAAAATGAAATACAGAAATATCATTTCAGTATTCACATCCAGAGGCAACACTTTGTAGAAACACATTAGGCATCAATTACAGCTGTGTCTTTCTGGGTAAGTCTCTAAGAGCGATTACAGCTGTGAGTCTTTCTGGGTAAGTCTCTAAGAGCGATTACAGCTGTGTCTTTCTGGGTAAGTCTCTAAGAGCGATTACAGCTGTGAGTCTTTCTGGGTAAGTCTCTAAGAGCGATTACAGCTGTGTCTTTCTGGGTAAGTCTCTAAGAGCGATTACAGCTGTGAGTCTTTCTGGGTAAGTCTCTAAGAGCTTTGCACACATGGTTTGTACAATATTAGCCCATTATTCTTTTAAAAAATTATCCAAGCTCTGTCAAGTTGGTTGTTGATCATTGCTAGGCAGCCATTTTCAAGTCCTGCCATCGATTTTCAACCTACTCACTCAAGGGTTTTTATTAATTGTTTCTATTTTCTACATTGTAGAATAATAGTGAAGACAACAAAACTATGAAATAACACATATGGAATCATGTAGTAACCAGAAAAGTGTAACAAATAAATAAATACATCTATTTTATATTTGAGATTCTTCTCAGTAGCCACTCTTTGCTTTGATAGCTTTCCACACTTGGCATTCTCTCAACCATCTTCATGAGGTAGTCACCTGGAATGTATTTCAATTAAACAGGTGTGTCTTCTTAAAAGTTAATTTGATAAATAGCTTTCCTTCTTAATAACCTCGTCGGGCTAGGGGGCAGTATTTTCACGTCCGGATGAAAAGCGCACCCAAAGTTCTTACCGGAACACAGAACCTCACAGGGTTCTGAGAGTTGTAGTTCACAACAATACAATAAGAAGTGGTGTTCTTACCGGAACACAGAACCTCACAGGGTTCTGAGAGTTGTTCATCACAACAATACAATAAGAAGTGTTCTTACCGCCAGGACCTTGCTGGCGTTCTGGATGTTGTCTACGTAGGTAACGTAGTGGTGGAGGTGAGGACAGAAGTCATCAAATCCACGTCCCAAGTCCCCGTTCTCCAGACGGACCAACAACGTCCTGCAGAGCAGAGAGAGAGACAATTAACAATGGTGATCAGCATCGACAACACATCCTCATGCAAGATAACATGTCAAGATAATCACAATATAGTATTGGCAACTAAGTATTCTGGGAATATCGTATCGTGACGTCCCTGGAAATTCCCAGCCCTAGAAATATAGCAATGGACATCACAGTACGATATTCTCACAATACTTAGATGCCGATACGATATGTAAATGTGATTCTATACATCAAGCCGATTCCACACGTCGAGTCGATTAGGTCTAGTCGGTATAGTCGACTAGCGCTATCAATCGGATGCCAAATCCATATTTGGAGTAAAAGTAGCATTATAATATCGTCCAAAATAATATTGTGATATGTAACAGCATCGACCCCCCCCCCCCCCCCCCCCAACAGCATCGATCTCCCCCCCCCCCCAACAGCATCGACCCCCCCACCCCCAACAGCATTGACCCCCCCCCATCACTAAATATTACCACATAGAACCGTCTGATCACCACAGTAAGAAATAACATGAATAAATAACATGATGTTCAACCATTAGACATGTACACCTCCTGACTGGTCTAATGATGTTCAACCATTAGACATGTACACCTCCTGACTGGTCTAATGATGTTCAACCATTAGACATGTACACCTCCTGACTGGTCTAATGATGTTCAACCATTAGACATTTACACCTCCTGACTGCACTGGTCTAATGATGTTCAACCATTAGACATGTACACCTCCTGACTGCACTGGTCTAATGATGTTCAACCATTAGACATGTACACCTCCTGACTGCACTGGTCTAATGATGTTCAACCATTAGACATGTACACCTCCTGATTGCACTGGTCTAATGATGTTCAACCATTAGACATGTACACCTCCTGACTGCACTGGTCTAATGATGTTCAACCATTAGACATGTACACCTCCTGACTGGTCTAATGATGTTCAACCATTAGACATGTACACCTCCTGACTGCACTGGTCTAATGATGTTCAACCATTAGACATGTACACCTCCTGACTGCACTGGTCTAATGATGTTCAACCATTAGACATGTACACCTCCTGACTGGTCTAATGATGTTCAACCATTAGACATGTACACCTCCTGACTGCACTGGTCTAATGATGTTCAACCATTAGACATGTACACCTCCTGACTGCACTGGTCTAATGATGTTCAACCATTAGACATTTACACCTCCTGACTGCACTGGTCTAATGATGTTCAACCATTAGACATTTACACCTCCTGACTGCACTGGTCTAATGATGTTCAACCATTAGACATGTACACCTCCTGACTGCACTGGTCTAATGATGTTCAACCATTAGACATGTACACCTCCTGACTGGTCTAATGATGTTCAACCATTAGACATGTACACCTCCTGACTGGTCTAATGATGTTCAACCATTAGACATGTACACCTCCTGACTGCACTGGTCTAATGATGTTCAACCATTAGACATGTACACCTCCCGACTGCACTGGTCTAATGATGTTCCCAGAGATATTACATCCTCACGTCGCTGGAAAGAAGGAGCTCTGAAGTTGATTTGAATGGATTGTAATGAAGCATCGGGCCGAGGTAGACCTGTTGGTCATCAGAAGACTCAGAGACAGCCAGGAGACACACACACACACAGCCAGGAGAGAGAGAGACACACAGCCAGGAGACACAAGCGCGCACACACACACACACACACACGCACACACACTTAGCAGGAGAGTTGGGCTAACGAGGGCAAAGGGCAAGAAAAATCATGTTTCCGCTTCTTCCCTCCTCTCACAGCCAGAGGATATTATGATAAATATACAACTACAAATTACAACTTCCAGACTGTTTTCAGGGTGATTAAATAGTGTGGCCTTCAGGAAGAAGAGAACGAGAAGATAGGAGAGTAGAGTAGCGGGGAAGGGAGGAGAGTAGAGGGGAAGGGAGGAGAGGAGGGGAAGGAAAGGAAAGGGAGGAGAGAGGGAGGAGAGGAGGAGAAGAGAGAGTGGAAGGGAGGAGGAGAAGAGAGAGTGGAAGGGAGGAGGAGAAGAGAGAGTGGAAGGGAGGAGGAGAAGAGAGAGTGGAAGGGAGGAGGAGAAGAGAGAGTGGAAGGGAGGAGGAGAAGAGAGAGTGGAAGGGAGGAGGAGAAGAGAGAGTGGAAGGGAGGAGGAGAAGAGAGAGTGGAAGGGAGGAGGAGAAGAGAGAGTGGAAGGGAGGAGGAGAAGAGAGAGTGGAAGGGAGGAGGAGAAGAGAGAGTGGAAGGGAGGAGGAGAAGAGAGAGTGGAAGGGAGGAGGAGAAGAGAGAGTGGAAGGGAGGAGGAGAAGAGAGAGTGGAAGGGAGGAGGAGAAGAGAGAGTGGAAGGGAGGAGGAGAAGAGAGAGTGGAAGGGAGGAGGAGAAGAGAGAGTGGAAGGGAGGAGGAGAAGAGAGAGTGGAAGGGAGGAGGAGAAGAGAGTGGAAGGGAGGAGGAGAATAGAGAGTGGAAGGGAGGAGGAGAATAGAGAGTGGAAGGGAGGAGGAGAATAGAGAGTGGAAGGGAGGAGGAGAATAGAGAGTGGAAGGGAGGAGGAGAATAGAGAGTGGAAGGGAGGAGGAGAATAGAGAGTGGAAGGGAGGAGGAGAATAGAGAGTGGAAGGGAGGAGGAGAGGGGGAGGAAAGGTAAGGGAGGAGGAGAATAGAGAGTGGAAGAGAGGAGGAGAATAGAGAAGTAGTTATTGATCACACACATAAAAACTAAAACAAAGCAGAACTTTGTCTCATGTTTTCAACAGTGAAAAGGATGTACTTCCATCACCATGGATACAGTTTAATCTGTATCACACTACAAATCACACCACGTTACATCCTCATTAAACTCCCCAGACACACCCTGGATACAGTTTAATCTGTATCACACCACGTTACATCCTCATTCAACTCCCCAGACACACCTGGGAGGGAATATCAATCTCTCCAAATAGCTTTGTGATTCTGCTCTAGTTCCTCTGGGTGACGTGACGATGTCTTTGGCGTTGGTTATTACAGTCTGTTACAGTGGAACAGGGAGGAGGGATAATTAGGTTTTTCTCATCTACATACTATCACTGTCTTGGTCACAACTCCTCATAAACTGCCTGAACCATGATGAACGGCACGGGAGGATCATCAACACACTAAATATTCCTATTACTAAATATATACGTCGGCTAGTGTTTAATTACAGTGGAATTCCTGATTAGTGTGCGGTGTTGTTCCCCTGGAGGAAAGTCCTTCCTACATTTACCTCAACACACTACGCCCAACGATAGAGACATGATACCTGACAGAAAAGCCTGTTGTCGTCCCTCTATATCAACACACTACGCCCAACGATACAGACATGATACCTGACAGAAAAGCCTGTTGTCGTTCCTCTATATCAACACACTACGCCCAACGATAGAGACATGATACCTGACAGAAAAGCCTGTTGTCGTCCCTCTATATCAACACACTACGCCCAACGATACAGACATGATACCTGACAGAAAAGCCTGTTGTCGTTCCTCTATATCAACACACTACGCCCAACGATACAGACATGATACCTGACAGAAAAGCCTGTTGTCGTCCCTCTATATCAACACACTACGCCCAACGATACAGACATGATACCTGACAGAAAAGCCTGTTGTCGTCCCTCTATATCAACACACTACGCCCAACGATAGAGACATGATACCTGACAGAAAAGCCTGTTGTCGTCCCTCTATATCAACACACTACGCCCAACGATACAGACATGATACCTGACAGAAAAGCCTGTTGTCGTTCCTCTATATCAACACACTACGCCCAACGATACAGACATGATACCTGACAGAAAAGCCTGTTGTCGTCCCTCTATATCAACACACTACGCCCAACGATACAGACATGATACCTGACAGAAAAGCCTGTTGTCGTTCCTCTATATCAACACACTACGCCCAACGATACCTGACAGAAAAGCCTGTTGTCGTCCCTCTATATCAACACACTACGCCCAACGATACCTGACAGAAAAGCCTGTTGTCGTCCCTCTATATCAACACACTACGCCCAACGATACCTGACAGAAAAGCCTGTTGTCGTTCCTCTACATCAACACACTACGCCCAACGATACCTGACAGAAAAGCCTGTTGTCGTTCCTCTACATCAACACACTACGCCCAACGATACCTGACAGAAAAGCCTGTTGTCGTTCCTCTACATCAACACACTACGCCCAACGATACCTGACAGAAAAGCCTGTTGTCGTTCCTCTACATCAACACACTACGCCCAACGATAGAGACATGATACCTGCCTGTTGTCGTCCCTCTATATCAACACACACTACGCCCAACGATACAGACATGATACCTGACAGAAAAGCCTGTTGTCGTTCCTCTACATCAACACACTACGACCAACGATACCTGACAGAAAAGCCTGTTGTCGGTCCTCTATATCAACACACTACGCCCAACGATACCTGACAGAAAAGCCTGTTGTCGTTCCTCTACATCAACACACTACGCCCAACGATACCTGACAGAAAAGCCTGTTGTCGTTCCTCTACATCAACACACTACGCCCAACGATAGAGACAGAAAAGCCTGTTGTCGTCCCTCTATAATTTATACTCTACAATTTTAAAAAATTTAAAGTTTATTTATACGGTCAAATCCAGAAACTATCATTTCGAAAACAAAACATTTATTCTTTCAGTGAAATACGGAACCGTTCCGCATGTTATCTAACGTGTGGCATCCCTAAGTCTAAGTATTCCTGTTACATTGCACAACCTTCAATGTTATGTCATAATTATGTAAAATGATGACATATTAGTTCGCAACGAGCCAGGCGGCCCAAACTGTTGCATATACCCTGACTCTGCTTGCACCAAACGCAAGAGAAGTGACACAATTTCCCTAGTTAATATTCCCTGCTAACATTAAATTATTTGAACTAAATATGCAGGTTTAAAAATATATTCCGTCTGTGTATTGATTTTAAGATAGGTGTTTACGGTTAGGTACATTTGTGCAAAGATTGTGCTTTTCGGCAATGCGCTTTTGTTAAATCATCAACCTTTTGGCGAAGTTGAAGTAAGCTGTGATTCGATGATAAATTAACAGGCCCCGATTGATTATATGGAACGCAGGACAAGCTAGTTAAACCTAGTAATATCATCAACCATGTGTAGTTAACTAGTGATTATGATTGATTGTTTTTATAAGTTTAATGCTAGCTAGCAACTTACCTTGGCTCCACGTGGCGTAACAGGTGGTCAGCCTGCCACCCAGTGCATTACCCTCTCTCCCTCAGTGACATATCCTGACATAATGTAAACATTACCCTCTCTCCCTCAGTGACATATCCTGACATAATGTAAACATTACCCTCTCTCCCTCAGTGACATATCCTGACATAATGTAAACATTACCCTCTCTCCCTCAGTGACATATCCTGACATAATGTAAACATTACCCTCTCTCCCTCAGTGACATATCCTGACATAATGTAAACATTACCCTCTCTCCCTCAGTGATATATCCTGACATAATGTAAACATAATGCATTAACCTCTCTCCCTCAGTGACATATCCTGACATAATGCATTACCCTCTCTCCCTCAGTGACATATCCTGACATAATGTAAACATTACCCTCTCTCCCTCAGTGACATATCCTGACATAATGTAAACATTACACATTACCCTCTCTCCCTCAGTGACATATCCTGACATAATGTAAACATTATACATTACCCTCTCTCCCTCGGTGACATATCCTGACATAATGCATTAAACCTCTCTCCCTCAGTGACATATCCTGACATAATGTAAACGTTATACATTACCCTCTCCCTCAGTGACATATCCTGACATAATGTAAACATAATGCATTAAACCTCTCTCCCTCAGTGACATATCCTGACATAATGTAAACATTATACATTACCCTCTCTCCCTCAGTGACATATCCTGACATAATGTAAACATTATACATTACCCTCTCTCAGTGACATATCCTGACATAATGTAAACATTACACATTACCCTCTCTCCCTCAGTGACATATCCTGACATAATGTAAACATACATTACCCTCTCTCCCTCAGTGACATATCCTGACAATGTAAACATTATACATTACCCTCTCTCCCTCAGTGACATATCCTGACATAATGTAAACGTAATGCATTACCCTCTCTCCCTCAGTGACATATCCTGACATAATGTAAACATTACCCTCTCTCCCTCAGTGATATATCCTGACATAATGTAAACGTTATACATTACCCTCAGTGACATATCCTGACATAATGTAAATGTAATGCATTACCCTCTCTCCCTCAGTGATATATCCTGACATAATGTAAACGTTATACATTACCCTCAGTGACATATCCTGACATAATGTAAATGTAATGCATTACCGTCTCTCCCTCAGTGACATATCCTGACATAATGTAAATGTAAACATTACCCTCTCTCCCTCAGTGATATATCCTGACATAATGTAAACGTTATACATTACCGTCTCTCCCTCAGTGACGTGAGTCAGTATGTTTCATATTCTCAGAGCCCCTCAGCAGCCTCCACTGATAGAGACGAACCAGTTTATCCAATGCAGTCACACTCTACCCACGTCCAAAATGACACCCTATTCCCTTTATAGAGCACTACATTCGACCATGGCCCATAGTGCACTATATAGGGAGTGGTTTGGGACAGACCCTCAGTAATACACCCCTCTGTCTTCATCATGCCACTCTCAGGAAGAAAGCCTGTCAGTCTCAGAGTGGAGATGAGGACCTGTGGGACTCAACACCTGATCATTATTCAACACAGTACGATGCTCATTCTGTGAAGCTATAAACCACATGATTAAATAGAACACGACTATGTTGTAATGTCTACGGCTCTATTGGAACCATACGGAACACAGAACACTACCAACACTCTAGAACACGACTATGTTGTCATGTCTACGGCTCTATTGGAACCATACGGAACACAGAACACTACCAACACTCTAGAACACAACTATGTTGTCATGTCTACGGCTCTATTGGAACCATACGGAACACAGAACACTACCAACACTCTAGAACACGACTATGTTGTAATGTCTACGGCTCTATTGGAACCATACGGAACACAGAACACTACCAACACTCTAGAACACGACTATGTTGTAATGTCTACGGCTCTATTGGAACCATACGGAACACAGAACACTACCAACACTCTAGAACACGACTATGTTGTCATGTCTACGGCTCTATTGGAACCATATTCCATACGGAACACGGAACACTACCAAAACAGGGGGTACTCAACTCTGACCCTACGGAGGTCTGGTTTTCTGTTCGACCTGATCATTCATTTTACACCCACAGCTGGTGTCTCAGGTCTAAAAAATCAGATCCTGATTAGATGCAGTAGAACTGGTTTCCAGGACCAGAGTTGAGTTGGAGGGTTCAAGAACATAGCTGGTTGTAGAAATCCAAATCTCACATTGTTGTTATTTACACACAGAGATAGTAAACATGGCGAGGAGGACAGCGGTTAGGTTTGGTTCACCTTGTTCATGCCGTCACGCTGGCCTGAAGGTTTTCAGTGAAGTCGGTGATTGTTTATTTTCTTGAGGATATATTTTTATCTACATTTGGAATCGGATTGTGTGTAGGCTTTCAGTAGACAAGGCCCTCAGCTGTCTGAGGCCTGTCAAACCAACACTCTGAACTACTAGTGAGAGCCAAGGAGGGTGCCAATTAATGTCCCCCCCCCCCTCCCCATCATTAATTATTAAAGAGATACTTACTGGTTTACTGAATAGACGGATGGAATGGAACTAAAGATGCTTTCTCTAATGTCCTGCCTCAGGGTGCCTTTGGCCTTCAGAATCTCCACAAAGTACTGCAAGAGAGAGCACACACACACACACAGAGACGTACACACACGCAGACACACACACGCAGACACACACACACACACACGGAGACACACACGGAGACAAGAAAGAAGAACATAGTATTTGTCTCACCATTTGTCTAGCTAAGCCTGTCTGCTATCTAGCTGCATTGGTTCCATTGGATTCCCATGAGACAAACGGTTTAGGAGATTACACCACCGACAACTCAATTACTCCTAGTCCGCGTCCCCAAATGGTACTCTAGTCTAGGGTTGGCCGATTTTACCATTGCATCATCTAAACATTTTTTTTTGAAATCGACAATGTTTGTGGGCCATCGTCGACGGTGACGACATCGTGATGTCACCAACAACGGATTAGCATATTGGAACTTGACTGCAATACCGGAGTCTGGCAGCGCACAACAGAGCAGGTCGACATGCCAAATGGCCTGTTTCCTATTGGTTCAATAGACAGCAGGTCGACATGCCAAATGGCCTGTTTCCTATTGGCCGTAGCCTACACGGTCAATAGACAGCAGGTCGACATGCCAAATGGCCTGTTTCCTATCGGCCGTAGCCTACACGGTCAATAGACAGCAGGTCGACATGCCAAATGGCCTGTTTCCTATTGGCCGTAGCCTACACGGTCAATAGACAGCAGGTCGACATGCCAAATGGCCTGTTTCCTATTGGCCGTAGCCTACACGTTCAATAGACAGCAGGTCGACATGCCAAATGGCCTGTTTCCTATTGGCCGTAGCCTACACGATCAGGTCGGTGTACTGAACTTGTGTATTCAACATAATGCAAGAGTACAATGTAGATTGTAGAGAGAGTGGAGAACACCCCTCTCCTCTCCAATGTGGGGGTCACCATGGGCCTGTTGTTGTCCCCCCCTCCCCATCTATGTAATCTGATTCATTATGATCTAGGATCAGGTCCCCCCCACATCTATGTAATCTGATTCATTATGATCTAGGATCAGGTCCCCCCCACATCTATGTAATCTGATTCATTATGATCTAGGATCAGCCCCCCCTGTCCATGTAATCAGATTCATTATGATCTAGGATCAGCCCCTCCTGTCTATGTAATCTGATTCATTATGATCTAGGATCAGGTCCCCCACGCCGCATCTATGTAATCAGATTCATTATGATCCAAAACACTGATCCTAGATCAGCACTCCTACTCTGAGACACTATGAATAAGGGCAGTTGGTAGCCAAGAGGTTAAGCGCGTCGGGCCAGTAACCAAAAGGTCGCTGGTTCGAATCCCAGAGTCAGCAAGGCGGACAAATCTGCCGTTATGCCCTTGAGCAAGGCAGTTAACCCCCAACATCAACTGGGCATGGATGAGGATGAGGAAGACACTTCTGTTGAACGCATTCAGTTGTACAATTGACTAGGTATCCCCTTTCCTGTTCCTGTTTCAGCAGACAAATGGTCGAGTCCCAAAATGGCCCCCTATTCTACACACAGTTCACTACGGTTGAACAGAGCCCCATGGGTCCACATCAAAACTAGAACACAATATAGGGAATAGGGTGTAATTTGGGACATACAGTGGGGCAAAAAAAGTATTTAGTCAGCCACCAATTGTGCAAGTTCTCCCATCTTAAAAAGATGAGAGGCCTGTAATTTTCATCATAGGTACACTTCAACTATGACAGACAAAATGAGGGGAAAAAATCCCATTGTAGGATTTTGTCAATTTATTTGCAAATTATGGTGGAAAATAAGTATTTGGTCAATAACAAAAGTTAATCTCAATCCTTTGTTGGCAATGACAGAGGTCAAACGTTTTCTGTAAGTCTTCACAAGGTTTTCACACACTGTTGCTGGTATTTTGGCCCATTCCTCCATGCAGATCTCCTCTAGAGCAGTGATGTTTTGGGGCTGTTGCTGGGCAACACGGACTTTCAACTCCCTCCAAAGATTTTCTATGGGGTTGAGAACGGGAGACTGGCTAGGCCACTCCAGGACCTTGAAATGCTTCTTACGAAGCCACTCCTGGCGGTGTGTTTGGGATCATTGTCATGCTGAAAGACCCAGCCACGTTTCATCTTCAATACCCTTGCTGATGGAAGTAGGTTTTCACTCAAAATCTCA
Organism: Oncorhynchus kisutch; assembly: GCF_002021735.2. NCBI lineage: Eukaryota > Metazoa > Chordata > Actinopteri > Salmoniformes > Salmonidae > Oncorhynchus > Oncorhynchus kisutch. The sequence continues at coordinate 40,115 of NW_022265851.1, read as the reverse complement.
CGATACATGGCCCCATTCATTCTTTCCTTTACACGGATCAGTCGTCCTGGTCCCTTTGCAGAAAAACAGCCCCAAAGCATGATGTTTCCACCCCCATGCTTCACAGTAGGTATGGTGTTCTTTGGATGCAACTCTTTGTCCTCCAAACACAACGAGTTGAGTTTTTACCAAAAATATATATTTTGGTTTGATCTGACCATATGACATTCTCCCAATCTTCTTCTGGATCATCCAAATGCTCTCTAGCAAACTTCAGACGGGCCTGGACATGTACTGGCTTAAGTAGGGGGACACGTCTGGCAGTGCATGATTTGAGTCCCTGGCGGCGTAGTGTGTTACTGATGGTAGGCTTTGTTACTTTGGTCCCAGCTCTCTGCAGGTCATTCACTAGGTCCCCCCCGTGTGGTTCTGGGATCTTGCGTGGAGCCCCAGATCGAGGGAGATTATCAGTGGTCTTGTATGTCTTCCATTTCCTAATAATTGCTCCCACAGTTGATTTCTTCAAACCAAGCTGCTTACCTATTGCAGATTCAGTCTTCCCAGCCTGGTGCAGGTCTACAATTTTGGCCATAGTGGAGTTTGGGGTTGTGAACAGGTGTCTTTTATACTGAAAACAAGTTCAAACAGGTGCCATTAATACAGGTAACGAGTGGAGGACAGAGGAGCCTCTTAAAGAAGAAGTTACAGGTCTGTGAGAGCCAGAAATCTTGCTTGTTTGTAGGTGACCAAATACTTATTTTCCACCATAATTTGCAAATAAATTCATTAAAAATCCTACAATGTGATTTTCAGGAATTATTTTTCTCATTTTGTCTGTCATAGCTGAAGTGTACCTATGATGAAAATTACAGGCCTCTCTCATCTTTTTAAGTGGGAGAACTTGCACAATTGGTGGCTGACTAAATACTTTTTTGCCCCACTGCATAAGAGTATAAATAGCAGGTGCTGTTCACATACCGTGTTGACTAGTTGTAGTTGTTTACAGTATTTCTGTTCAGTTTGGACCAGGGCCCTGACTGTACGGGTTCTCTTCCTCTCCCACTTCTCTCTCTGCTCCTGGACACTACGGCTGCTGGGCGGGCCCACGGGGGTGGGGGAGAAACTCATCGTCTACTGGGGCGGACACTGACTGCAGATCTGTAGAGAATAAAACATTGGACATTTTCCTTACTTTTTCCAAAACATTATAGGTGTCTGAAATTCACTAGGCCTAGAAATCTCACCTGAAGTTTGTGAAAAAGCAATATCCAACAGCAATATTGACAATCACACAAATATTTTTTACATCGTCAAGGAATAAGTATTTCATAGAGCTCAATAACCAATAGTATTGCAGAAGACCCAAGGACACAGTGTTGACACTCCCTCGCGCGCACGCTCGCTGACCCAGTCCTCCCTCGCACACACGCTCGCTCTCTGACCAAGTCCTCCCTCGCACGCACGCTCTCTGACCCAGTCCTCCCTCGCACGCACGCTCGCTGACCCAGTCCTCCCTCGCACGCACGCTCTCTGACCCAATCCTCCCTCGCACGCACGCTCTCTGACCCAGTCCTCCCTCGCACAGACGCACGCTCGCTCTCTCTGACCCAGTCCTCCCTCGCACGCACGCTCTCTCTGACCCAGTCCTCCCTCGCACGCACGCTCTCTCTGACCCAGTCCTCCCTCCCTCGCATGCTCTCTCTGACCCAGTCCTCCCTCCCTCGCATGCTCTCTCTGACCCAGTCCTCCCTCCCTCGCACGCTCTCTCTGACCCAGTCCTCCCTCCCTCGCACGCTCTCTCTGACCCAGTCCTCCCTCCCTCGCACGCTCTCTCTGACCCAGTCCTCCCTCCCTCGCACGCTCTCTCTCTCTCTGACCCAGTCCTCCCTCGCACGCACGCTCTCTGACCCAGTCCTCCCTCAAACGCACGCTCTCTCTCTCTCTGACCCAGTCCTCCCTCAAACGCACGCTCGCTCTCTGACCCAGTCCTCCCTCGCACGCTCGCTCTCTGACCCAGTCCATCCTCTCCCCCCCCAGAAAGGCCCTCTGTGTGTCATCGATCAGACCCTGTTGTTTACAGTGTGTTAGTTAGTGGAAGGCTGTCGTTGACACTCGGGCACCCTGGGAGATGTCACTGGGGTTAATTGCTGCTAAAGCGCTGCCCTCAGACTAAGTAATGGCCCTGGATTCTAACGCTCGTCCCAAATGACACCCTATTCCCTATATAGTGCACTATGGGCCCTGGTCTAAAGTAGTGCACTATAAAAAGGGAATAGGGTGCCATTTGGGACACACAACCCAGGTGTCTCAGCCTGCTCCGTGGTGCTACAGAGGAGATGACACTAATGAGGGAGTTCAGGGAGGATTCCTGGTTAAGGGACAACAAGGGGAGAGGAGGGAGTCAGAGATAGCACTGGGTTACACACACACACCCAGAGAGAGGGAAAGGGAGGACACCTCTTAGCCAGGGGACATGAAGGGAGAGAGAAAGGGAGGACACCTCTTAGCCAGGGGACATGAGGGGAGAGAGAGAAAGGGAGGACACCTCTTAGCCAGGGGACATGAGGGGAGAGAGAAAGGGAGGACACCTCTTAGCCAATAAGAAGCAGACATGTCTGTCTTCCATTCCTCCTTGTGTTATGACACGTTGGAGGTCTTCCCCATTAGCATGAGGGGAGGACACCTCTTAGCCAATAAGAAGCAGACATGTCTGTCTTCCATTCCTCGTTGTGTTATGACACGTTGGAGGTCTTCCCCATTAGCAGTAAAAACCTTTTCAGACTGTACGTCAGATTCAGTCTATTACGATCATCACGTCACACTGTGGGACAGAACCAGATTCAAATCTGCATATCAGCCTGGCCAGATTGTAAATTACAAAATTGAAGCAAAAATCGTACGTTCTGCGATTGGCTTGCGAGGCAAGGTCGACTGAAATGTAGCCAATGTATTAATTACTCAAATGTAGCTAGATCTCTAATCCAGAGTCGTACCGTTGCCTCAATGTGGAAGGCTTGTCCAGATCATATGTAGCTCTTTATGATAATTAGCATTTTATTTGGGGGGGGGGGGGGGTAAATATATTGCTAAAAAAAAGTTGCCTTGTCCTATAGAGATTTAGTTATCAAAAACGTTGTGCCAGGTTAAGCATAAACTAAAACACAGACATTTAAAAATATATATATTTCACCTTTATTTAACCAGGTAGGCTAGTCGAGAACAAGTTCTCATTTACAACTGCGACCTGGCCAAGATAAAGCATAGCAGTGCGACAGAAACAACACAGAATACACATGGAATAAACAAACATACAGTCAATAACACAATAGAAGAAAAAAGGTCTACCTTATTTTAAATCAAATCAAATGTATTTATAAAGCCCATCGTACATCAACTGATATCTCAAAGTGCTGTACAGAAACCCAGACTAAAACCCAAAACAGCAAGCAATGCAGGTGTAGAAGCACCCGTAAGCGTTTCGAAAAATCTGTTATGGGAAAAATGAATGTTGGAAAAACATGTTTGACCCTTAGGTTATAGGAGTATTATGACTGTGGTACTCTATTCAAAGACCATGGCGGAAGTCGGCTCAAAACAACAGTGACGCAAGAGCATGTGGAATGAGTGGGATTCTGTGTTCACACGTGTACAAGTGATTCCTTTTGATAAACACGACTTATCTGCATTCCAAATGAAAAGTCGTTTGGAAAAGGGAGATGCGTTTCAGGACGATGCATCATGCTGCCTTGTTGACAACATAACCGAGCAGATTACTGAGCACTCCTCCCTCACCGCTTTTGCGCGTTCAAATGTGTCTTGCATGCGACAAAGTAACACGTTTTCTATAACCTACAGGACAACAGTGCTACAAAAAAATTTTTTTTTTAAATAACTGAAATGTTTCTCGACGTGAGCACCGCAAATAACGTTTAGCTTTAACAAACAAACAAACAGTGAACGTAGCTGGCCCTGTTTTCTGCAAAGTTCCACGACAACGTCGAGGAAAACTACATGGTTAAAGGTAGCGACTCGAATTACACATTTACAGCGATATAACTGTACACACGACATTAAAATGTTGCTTAGGTTGAAAAGATATACGAACCTGTCAATGTCTTCGTATCTGTTCTAAAATTGAAATCCAGGCGCTCTTTTCGGGCTGCTGTTTCTTCCGGGTTGTCGAGCGACGCTATTGGCTCCCGGTCCCTCAGGGGATATGACGGCATGGAAACGGACCCGCCCAGCCTTGTGACGTAGGCAGGTGCGTCAACAAGGCAGCGTGTTGCGACGTCCAGAAACACGTCTCTTTTCCTTACAATAAATATGTTCGACTTTTACAAACTAGTTTTCATTGGGAAGGTAAATACAGCGTTTTAATCAAAACGCACGTGAAAACACAGAATCCGAACTCATTTACCAGGGGTTGCGGAGTAACAGATTTACATGTAATCTGAGTAGGGGAAAAATATAATCATTTACATTACCATATTTTTTTTATTATTGTAATCGGATTACAGATACTTTTGAAAAACAGGATGTTTACTTTTAAATTTAGAAAGGATGTTTGTGGGGGGAAAAAATACATTACGATACCTTTCTGTTTTCTCAATCACATTCAATTCAGCATTGGAAGAAAAAAAACGACCGCAAATTTAAATTTGTTCCACCTGAGCGAGTCTAACCACAAGTTAGAGACCACTGTGATGACACACGGTGTGTTTGATGGATCCTGTCTTCCAATGCTACTTAAAGTGGAACTGACAGCACTTTAACAGCATGACATCTTGTTCAAATCTGTCCAACTACACCCCCAGGAAGAATAGGGTGCCTTTTGTTTTTGTTTTTACATTTTCTGACAAGCGAGAGCTTAGATTTGGTCATTTTCACGTTTTCATAAATTCATAGAATGTTTGGGAATGACGTAGAATATGACATTTGTGAACATTCTAATATAGAGTGGCCGTGCGTTTGGACAATTAATAAACACTGCAGTAAATAAACCATCTGTCTCGTCCAGGACCAGAGTCTACGCAGACTGGTGCCCCATAGCCAATCAGAACTACAGTAGGCTTATATACAAATAAGCCATTTGCACAGAGGCCTGTCATCATTCACTTTGAACTGGACTGTGTGTTTACAGACAGTTGGTCCTGTCATCATTCACTATGAACTGGACTGTGTGTTTACAGGCAGTAGGACCTAGCATCATTCACTATGAACTGGACTGTGTGTTTACAGGCAGTAGGGCCTGGCATCATTCACTATGAACTGGACTGTGTGTTTACAGGCAGTAGGGCCTGGCATCATTCACTTTGAACTGGACTCTGTGTTTACAGTCCCAAACGAATGAAAAACGAATGAAATCATTTTTCACCCTGTGTAATACCCCCCCCCCCCCCCCCAGCACGGTAACCTGGGCCAGATAATCAATCCCCCTCAGTCTCTCTCCTTCCCCATCTGTTTAGTGGAAGTGTGAAGATATATGTGACAATCACAGTTCTCAATCTCCCTGGTGATGCTAAATCCAGACATTCACATTGACAAAATACAACAATCAGATTCAGTACACAGATGAAAAGTCAATATACGGGGCTGAACACAGTCCACAATAATTTATTTATTTAACTAGGCAAGTCAGTTAAGAACAAATTCTTATTTTCAATGCGGCCTAGGAACTGTGGCTTAACTGCCTGTTCAGGGGCAGAACGACAGATTTGTACCTTGTCAGCTCAGGGATTTGAATTTGCAACCTTTCGGTTGCTAGTCCAACACTCTAACCACTAGGCTACCCTGCCGCCCCATGAACAGTATAGCTTTCGATCTGAATCTGTCATTTGTAGACCAACAACTGTAGTTGTGAAACCAGAATAACTGGTGATATGCAAATCGTGGATCTTGTTAGAGCTGTAGTAAAAAATCTAATTAAAAGTCTGTGAGTTGAAACACACGCTGGTCTCTTCTTGCCCCGTAGACTTAATTACCAACAAGTGGGCATGTGCTCTTCTCTGCCAGTGCGTCTATCTATACTGGGGAATTCAGTTACCCCCTTGGTGATTGGCTACATCCTAGTAGGAAATGAAGGAAAGAGAGAAAAACATATCAGCAGATTTCAACACTAATTATAAAACAGTGTTGGATATTAACATGAACGAGACGCCCCACTAAATCTTAGGAACAGTTATAGCCTCAGCAGCTCCCGGTAGAAGAAGGAACTGTCCCAAATTTGTCTTTATTTTTGTCTTTATTTCACCTTTATTTAACCAGGTAGACTAGTTGAGAACACCTTTATTTAACCAGGTAGGCTAGTTGAGAACACCTTTATTTAACCAGGTAGGCTAGTTGAGAACACCTTTATTTAACCAGGTAGGCTAGTTGAGAACACCTTTATTTAACCAGGTAGTCTAGTTGAGAACAAGTTCTCATTTACAACTGCGACCTGGCCAACATAAAGCATAACAGTTCGACACATACAACAACACAGAGTTACACATGGAGTAAAACAAACATACAGTCAATAATACAGTAGAACAAAAGAAAACAAAAAGTCTATATACAGTGAGTGCAAATGAGGTGAGGTAAGGGAGTTAAGGCAATAAATAGGCCATGGTGGAGAAGTAATTACAATATAGCAATTAAACACTGGAATGGTAGATGTGCAGAAGATGAATGTGCAAGTAGAGATACTGGGGTGCAAAGGAGCAAGATAAATAAATAAATACAGTATGGGGATGAGGTAGGTAGATAAATGGCCACCTATTCCCTATGGGGATGAGGTAGGTAGATAAATGGCCACCTATTCCCTATGGGGATGAGGTAGGTAGATAAATGGCCACCTATTCCCTATGGGGATGAGGTAGGTAGATAAATGGCCACCTATTCCCTATGAGGATGAGGTAGGTAGATAAATGGCTACCTATTCCCTATGGGGATGAGGTAGGTAGATAAATGGCCACCTATTCCCTATGGGGATGAGGTAGGTAGATAAATGGCCACCTATTCCCTATGAGGATGAGGTAGGTAGATAAATGGCCACCTATTCCCTATGGGGATGAGGTAGGTAGATAAATGACCACCTATTCCCTATGGGATGAGAGAATAGACACTAGATGTCAGTGTTAGCGGCTACTGAGGGCGGACTCTCCGCTTTGTTTTATATGTTTAGAGCGCAGGGTGTTTGACGCTCCGCCGGGGACGTCCCAAATGGCTCTCTATTCTCTCTATAGTGCACTACTGTTGACCAGAGGCCATAGGGTAAGTAAGTGCACTATATAGTACATAGAAATAGGTGGCCATTTATCTACCTACCTCATCCCCATAGGGAATAGGTGGCCATTTATCTACCTACCTCATCCCCATAGGGAATAGGTGGCCATTTATCTACCTACCTCATCCCCATAGGGAATAGGTGGCCATTGATCTACCTACCTCATCCCCATAGGGAATAGGTGGCCATTTATCTACCTACCTCATCCCCATAGGGAATAGGTGGCCATTTATCTACCTACCTCATCCCCATAGGGAATAGGTGGCCATTTATCTACCTACCTCATCCCCATAGGGAATAGGTGGCCATTTATCTACCTACCTCATCCCCATAGGGAATAGGTGGCCATTTATCTACCTACCTCATCCCCATAGGGAATAGGTGGCCATTTATCTACCTACCTCATCCCCATAGGGAATAGGTGGCCATTTATCTACCTACCTCATCCCCATAGGGAATAGGTGGCCATTTATCTACCTACCTCATCCCCATAGGGAATAGGTGGCCATTTATCTACCTACCTCATCCCCATAGGGAATAGGTGGCCATTTATCTACCTACCTCATCCCCATAGGGAATAGGTGGCCATTTATCTACCTACCTCATCCTCATAGGGAATAGGTGGCCATTTATCTACCTACCTCATCCCCATAGGGAATAGGTGGCCATTTATCTACCTACCTCATCCCCATAGGGAATAGGTGGCCATTTATCTACCTACCTCATCCCCATAGGGAATAGGTGGCCATTTATCTACCTACCTCATCCTCATAGGGAATAGGTGGCCATTTATCTACCTAACTCATCCCCATAGGGAATAGGTGGCCATTTATCTACCTACCTCATCCCCATAGGGAATAGGTGGCCATTTATCTACCTACCTCATCCCCATAGGGAATAGGTGGCCATTTATCTACCTACCTCATCCCCATAGGGAATAGGTGGCCATTTATCTACCTACCTCATCCCCATAGGGAATAGGTGGCCATTTATCTACCTACCTCATCCCCATAGGGAATAGGTGGCCATTTATCTACCTACCTCATCCCCATAGGGAATAGGTGGCCATTTATCTACCTACCTCATCCCCATAGGGAATAGGTGGCCATTTATCTACCTACCTCATCCCCATAGGGAATAGGTGGCCATTTATCTACCTACCTCATCCCCATAGGGAATAGGTGGCCATTTATCTACCTACCTCATCCTCATAGGGAATAGGTGGCCATTTATCTACCTACCTCATCCCCATAGGGAATAGGTGGCCATTTATCTACCTACCTCATCCCCATAGGGAATAGGTGGCCATTTATCTACCTACCTCATCCCCATAGGGAATAGGTGGCCATTTATCTACCTACCTCATCCTCATAGGGAATAGGTGGCCATTTATCTACCTACCTCATCCCCATAGGGAATAGGTGGCCATTTATCTACCTACCTCATCCCCATACTGTATTTATTTATTTATCTTGCTCCTTTGCACCCCAGTATCTCTACTTGCACATTCATCTTCTGCACATCTACCATTCCAGTGTTTAATTGCTATATTGTAATTACTTCTCCACCATGGCCTATTTATTGCCTTAACTCCCTTATCTTACCTCATTTGCACTCACTGTATATAGACTTTTTGTTTTCTTTTGTTCTACTGTATTATTGACTGTATGTTTTGTTTATCCCATGTGTAACTCTGTGTTGTTGTATGTGTCGAACTGCTTTGCTTTATCTCAGTAGCCGCTAACACTGACATCTAGTGTTGTCAACGTGTCTGTCCGAGTTGTGCTGCTCATCACAATTACACAGGCAGGAGAATAGTGAATCGAGGAGGAGAGTGTGAGTGACTGAAACGGGAAATGATGTCAGAATACATCCTATGCATTAACCCGAGTGTCAGGTAAGGTTACTGTCAGGTAAGACAAAGAATTAGAGATATCCTATAGTTTACTATGGTTTCTATATCTCCTAGAGATATCCTATAGTTTACTATGGTTTCTATATCTCCTAGAGATATCCTATAGTTTACTATGGTTTCTATATCTTCTAGAGATATCCTATAGTTTACTATGGATTCTATATCTTCTAGAGATATCCTATAGTTTACTATGGATTCTATATCTTCTAGAGATATCCTATAGTTTACTATGGTTACTATATCTTCTAGAGATATCCTGTATATATCTTCTAGAGATATCCTATAGTTTACTATGGTTTCTATATCTCCTAGAGATATCCTATAGTTTACTATGGTTTCTATATCTTCTAGAGATATCCTATAGTTTACTATGGTTACTATATCTTCTAGAGATATCCTATAGTTTACTATGGTTACTATATCTTCTAGAGATATCCTATAGTTTACTATGGTTTCTATATCTTCTAGAGATATCCTATGGTTTACTATGGTTTCTTTATTTTCTAGAGATATCCTGTATATATCTTATAGAGATATCCTATAGTTTACTATGGTTACTATATCTTCTAGAGATATCCTGTATATATCTTCTAGAGATATCCTATAGTTTACTATGGTTTCTATATAATTGAATAGCTACAGACTGTGAACAGTCTCTCTCAGAGAGCATTGTGAAATGTATGATGTAATGAAGACATAATATCAGAATGGATTACATGTGTTGTAGGCTCTAACGGACAGTAGCGTGATGAACACAGTCAACAAGTACAACAACTGATGAGCCCCAAGTACTTCAACTCACAAACAGAATCTAAACTAGTTTATTCAAATCTGTCTCATTTCAGTTCTCCACACCCTGCCTGGGAGTAAGTTAGCCACGTAATATCCACAAAATATGGAAGGTACTATCCGTGTAATGTCCAGGTAATATCCATGTAATATCCGTGTACTATCCATGTACTATCATGTAATATCCGTGTACTGTCCATATACTGTCCAGGTACTATCCGTGTACTGTCCATATACTGTCCAGGTAATGTCCAGGTACTGTCCAGGTAATGTCCAGGTACTGTCCAGGTACTATCCAGGTAATATCATGTAATATCCGTGTACTGTCCATATACTGTCCAGGTACTATCCGTGTACTGTCCAGGTAATGTCCAGGTACTGTCCAGGTAATGTCCAGGTACTGTCCAGGTAATGTCCAGGTACTATCCAGGTAATATCATGTAATATCCGTGTACTGTCCATATACTGTCCAGGTACTATCTGTGTACTGTCCAGGTACTATCCGTGTACTGTCCAGGTAATGTCCAGGTACTGTCCAGGTACTATCCGTGTACTGTCCAGGTAATGTCCAGGCACTATCCAGGTAATATCATGTAATATCCGTGTACTGTCCATATACTGTCCAGGTACTATCCGTGTACTGTCCAGGTAATGTCCAGGTACTATCCAGGTACTATCCGTGTACTGTCCAGGTACTATCCGTGTACTGTCCAGGTAATGTCCAGGTAATATCCAGGTACTGTCCAGGTACTATCCGTGTATTATCCGTGTACTGTCCAGGTACTGTCCAGGTAATATCCAGGTAATATCTGTGTACTATCCAGGTACTATCCATATACTATCCATATACTATCCATATACTATCCAGGTACTATCCATATACTATCCAGGTACTAACCAGGTAATATCCCTGCACTATCCATATACTATCCAGATACTATCCATGTACTATCCAGTTAATATCTGTGTACTAACCAGGTACTATCCAGGTACTATCCATGTACTATCATGTAATATCCGTGTACTATCATGTAATATCCATGTACTATCCGTGTACTATCCATGTAATATCCGTGTACTCTCTGTGTACTGTCCGTGTACTATCTGTGTACTATCATGTAATATCCGTGTACTATCATGTAATATCCATGTAATATCCATGTACTATCCATATACTATCCATGTACTATCCGTGTACTATCATGTAATATCCATGTAATATCCATGTACTATCCATATACTATCCATATACTATCCATGTAATATCCGTGTACTGTCTGTGTACTATCCGTGTACTGTCCGTGTACTGTCTGTGTACTGTCCGTGTAAGGGGGGGTAGTAGAGGTCTGTAGGGTAGTAGAGCGTCTGTAGGGTAGTAGAGCCCTCCACTCTTTATTGATTTCTATAGCTGCTTCCCTATATAGTGCACTCCTTTTGATCAGGACCCATAGAGGCTCTGGTCCTATTTTAGAGAATAGGATTATATTTGGCACACAGCCTAAGTTTATTGTGTTTCCAGTTTCCAAGACATTTGATATTGTAATAATTGGGAACCCCACACAGAAGCTGTGCAAATTAGGGCCTATTTAGCCTGGGGGGGGGGGGTGAGATATAACTATAAACGGTACGGACACCTCACAAGACAAAGGATCCTTTTTTGTGTTGTTTTTTTGGCCTGAGGAAAGAAAGAGAGGAAAAGTGATAGAATATGCGTCAATAATCTACACCGGTGGTAGACGAGTAGAGGAGCAGCTAACTCTCTCAAGGTTTCCCTGCTGCTCCGTTGTACATTATTCATCTAGCAGAGAGCCAGAGGGCTCGTCATTGACCTCAGCACCTCGCAACACAAACCCTGCATATCAAATGGAGCCCTATTCCCTATATAGTACACTACTATAGACCAGGGCCCTATTCCCTATATAGTACACTGCTTTAGACCAGAGCCCTATTCCCTACATAGCACACTACTATAGACCAGAGCCCTATTCCCTATATAGTGCACTACTATAGACCAGAGCCCTATTCCCTACATAGTGCACTACTATAGACCAGAGCCCTATTCCCTACATAGTGCACTACTATAGACCAGAGCCCTATTCCCTATATAGTGCACTACTTTAGACCAGAGCCCTATTCCCTATATAGTGCACTACTTTAGACCAGAGCCCTATTCCCTATATAGTGCACTACTATAGACCAGAGCCCTATTCCCTATATAGTGCACTACTATAGACCAGGACCCTATATAGTCTAACGACATATTATGGGATCAATATGGTTATTGTCGTCATGGAACCATACTGCCTGTCTGTAAGTCTAATGACATATTATGGGATCAGTACGGTTACTGTCGTCATGGAACCATACTGCCTGTCTGTAAGTCTAATGACATATTATGGGATCAGTTTGGCTAAAACATTTTATAACAGTGCCATCAAAACAAACACGCGGTCTGGCTAGAGTGAAACCTCTTCAGCAAATATCTGTAAACCTCCGGGTGTCAAATCCCCCTCCGTCCAGCCGGTACCTGCCACTTAGCGACCGGTTATTGATGTAGAATACAATTATCTAGCACCGGTGAAAGGGCCAAAGGCTTCATTTGGGTTTTAAATGAACTAAGAGGCCAAAGCCTCTTCAGTTCAACTTAAGAGCTACAATTGACAATGTTTTTTAGTCCGATAGTAATTGCGTGGGTGGTGGCATTCGAGTGTTGACACTCGTTCCTAAGAGCCGTTAAGGCTCTGTGCTTTTTTACAAAGCACGTCGTTGTATCACTTAGAATTAGTGTTAATTAGTGTAATTGTATAATGTGTTCTTCAGGGGCAATGTAGCAACCCGGCTTCAACAGTCGTCTCTCTCTGGGGTGGTTGGGCTCTCCAGACAGTCTCTTAAAATGGCACCCTATTCCCTACATAGTGCACTACGTTTCACCGGAGCCCTAGTTCACTATACAGGGAATAGGGAGTCATTTAGGACAGATTCGTGCGGAAGCCAAACCCTTTTAGCTTGTAATTGCAGATACTCGTACTTGAACCTGTAGTCTGATATTATCACCTCTAAACTCACTATGGGGCCCAGCGATACATCCTAACTTTACTCAGAGTAAATACTTTTCATTGTGGAGGTCACAGGAGAGGCAGCCAATAGATGAAGTCACAGAATGGACATGGAATGTTTTGTCTGCATCCCAAATGGTTCCCTATTCCCTATATAGTGCACTACTTTAGACCAGAGCCCTATTCCCTATATAGTACACTACTATAGACCAGAGCCCTATTCCCTATATAGTGCACTACTTTAGACCAGAGCCCTATTCCCTATATAGTGCACTACTTTAGACCAGAGCCCTATTCCCTATATAGTGCACTACTTTAGACCAGAGCCCTATTCCCTATATAGTGCACTACTTTAGACCAGAGCCCTATTCCCTATATAGTGCACTACTTTAGACCAGAGCCCTATTCCCTATATAGTACACAACTTTAGACCACGGCCCTATTCCCTATATAGTGCACTACTTTAGACAAGGGCCTTATTCCCTATATAGTGCACTACTTTAGACCAGAGCCCTATTCCCGATATAGTGCACTACTTTAGACCAGGGCCCTATTCCCTATATAGTGCACTACTTTAGACCAGGGCCCTATTCCCTATATAGTGCACTACTTTAGACCAGAGCCCTATTCCCTATATAGTGCACTACTATAGACCAGAGCCCTATTCCCTATATAGTGCACTACTTTAGACCAGGGCCCTATTCCCAATATAGTGCACTACTTTAGACCAGAGCCCTATTCCCTATATAGTACACTACTTTAGACCAGGGCCCCATTCCCTATATAGTGCACTACTTTAGACCAGGGCCCTATTCCCTATATAGTGCACTACTTTAGACCAGAGCCCTATTCCCTATATTGTGCACCACTATAGACCAGAGCCCTATTCCCTATATAGTGTACTACTTTAGACCAGAGCCCTATTCCCTATATAGTACACTACTTTAGACCAGGGCCCTATTCCCTATATAGTGCACTACTTTAGACCAGAGCCCTATTCCCTATATAGTGCACTACTTTAGACCAGGGCCCTATTCCCTATATAGTGCACTACTTTAGACCAGGGCCCTATTCCCTATATAGTGCACTACTTTAGATCAGAGCCATATTCCCTATATAGTGCACTACTTTAGACCAGAGCCCTATTCCCTATATAGTGCACTACTATAGACCAGAGCCCTATTCCCTATATAGTGCACTACTTTAGACCAGAGCCCTATTCCCTATATAGTGCACTACTTTAGACCAGAGCCCTATTCCCTATATAGTGCACTACTATAGACCAGAGCCCTATTCCCTATATAGTGCACTACTTTAGACCAGGGCCCTATTCCCAATATAGTGCACTACTTTAGACCAGAGCCCTATTCCCTATATAGTACACTACTTTAGACCAGGGCCCTATTCCCTATATAGTGCACTACTTTAGACCAGAGCCCTATTCCCTATATAGTGCACCACTATAGACCAGAGCCCTATTCCCTATATAGTACACTACTTTAGACCAGAGCCCTATTCCCTATATAGTGCACTACTTTAGACCAGAGCCCTATTCCCTATATAGTACACTACTTTAGACCAGAGCCCTATTCCCTATATAGTGCACTACTTTAGACCAGGGCCCTATTCCCTATATATCAAATCAAATCAAATCAATTTGTCACATACACATGGTTAGCAGATGTTAATGCGAGTGTAGCGAAATGCTAGTGCTTCTAGTTCCGACAATGCAGTAATAACCAACGAGTAATCTAACCTAACGATTCCAAAACTACTACCTTATACACAGTGTAAAGGGATAAAGAATATGTACATAAAGATATATGAATGAGTGACGGTACAGAACGGCATAGGCAAGATGCAGTAGATGGTATCGAGTACAGTATATACATATGAGATGAGTAATGTAGGGTATGTAAACATTATATTAAGTAGCATTGTTTAAAGTGGCTAGTGATATATTTTACATCATTTCCCATCAATTCCCATTATTAAAGTGGCTGGAGTTGAGTCAGTGTGTTGGCAGCAGCCACTCAATGTTAGTGGTGGCTGTTTAACAGTCTGTTTAACAGTCTGATGGCCTTGAGATAGGAGCTGTTTTTCATAGTGCACTACTTTAGACCAGAGCCCAGTTAGTCTGAATCTGACAGCCAATAGTAATGTAGTGATGGACTGTGGAGAGGGATTCAGTAGTAATGTAGTGATGGACTGTGGAGAGGGATTCAGTAGTAATGTAGTGATGGACTGTGGAGAGGGATTCAACAGTAATGTAGTGATGGAC
Organism: Oncorhynchus kisutch; assembly: GCF_002021735.2. Taxonomy (NCBI): domain Eukaryota; kingdom Metazoa; phylum Chordata; class Actinopteri; order Salmoniformes; family Salmonidae; genus Oncorhynchus; species Oncorhynchus kisutch. The sequence continues at coordinate 24,831 of NW_022265851.1, read as the reverse complement.
TGTAGTGAGGGATTCAATAGTAATGTAGTGATGGACTGTAGAGAGGGATTCAATAGTAATGTAGTGATGGACTGTGGAGAGGGATTCAATAGTAATGTAGTGATGGACTGTGGAGAGGGATTCAATAGTAATGTAGTGATGCTGTGGAGAGTGATTCAATAGTAATGTAGTGATGGACTGTAGAGAGGGATTCAATAGTAATGTAGTGATGGACTGTGGAGAGGGATTCAATAGTAATGTAGTGATGGACTGTGGAGAGGGATTCAATAGTAATGTAGTGATGGACTGTGGAGAGGGATTCAATAGTAATGTAGTGATGGACTGTGGAGAGGGATTCAATAGTAATGTAGTGATGCTGTGGAGAGTGATTCAATAGTAATGTAGTGATGGACTGTAGAGAGGGATTCAATAGTAATGTAGTGATGGACTGTGGAGAGGGATTCAATAGTAATGTAGTGATGGACTGTGGAGAGGGATTCAATAGTAATGTAGTGATGGACTGTGGAGAGGGATTCAATAGTAATGTAGTGATGGACTGTGGAGAGGGATTCAATAGTAATGTAGTGATGGACTGTGGAGAGGGATGCAATAGTAACGTAGTGATGGACTGTGGAGAGGGATTCAATAGTAATGTAGTGATGGACTGTAGTGAGGGATTCAATAGTAATGTAGTGATGGACTGTAGAGAGGGATTCAATAGTAATGTAGTGATGGACTGTGGAGAGGGATTCAATAGTAATGTAGTGATGGACTGTGGAGAGGGATTCAATAGTAATGTAGTGATGCTGTGGAGAGTGATTCAATAGTAATGTAGTGATGGACTGTAGAGAGGGATTCAATAGTAATGTAGTGATGGACTGTGGAGAGGGATTCAATAGTAATGTAGTGATGGACTGTGGAGAGGGATTCAATAGTAATGTAGTGATGGACTGTGGAGAGGGATTCAATAGTAATGTAGTGATGGACTGTGGAGAGGGATTCAATAGTAATGTAGTGATGGACTGTGGAGAGGGATTCAATAGTAATGTAGTGATGGACTGTGGAGAGGGATTCAATAGTAATGTAGTGATGGACTGTGGAGAGGGATTCAATAGTAATGTAGTGATGGGCTGTGGAGAGTGATTCAATAGTAATGTAGTGATGCTGTGGAGAGGGATTCAATAGTAATGTAGTGATGGGCTGTGGAGAGGGATTCGATAGTAATGTAGTGATGGACTGTGGATAGGGATTCAATAGTAATGTAGTGATGCTGTGGAGAGGGATTCAATAGTAATGTAGTGATAGACTCTAGAGAGGGATGCAATAGTAACGTAGTGATGGACTGTGGAGAGGGATTCAATAGTAATGTAGTGATGGACTGTGGAGAGGGATTCAATAGTAATGTAGTGATGGACTGTAGAGAGGGATTCAATAGTAATGTAGTGATGGACTGTGGAGAGGGATTCAATAGTAATGTAGTGATGGACTGTGGAGATGGATTCAATAGTAATGTAGTGATGGACTGTGGAGATGGATTCAATAGTAATGTAGTGATGGACTGTGGATAGGGATTCAATAGTAATGTAGTGATGGACTGTAGAGAGGGATTCAATAGTAATGTAGTGATGGACTGTAGAGAGGGATTCAATAGTAATGTAGTGATGGACTGTGGAGAGGGATTCAATAGTAATGTAGTGATGGACTGTGGAGAGGGATTCAATAGTAATGTAGTGATGGACTGTGGAGAGGGATTCAATAGTAATGTAGTGATGGACTGTGGAGAGGGATTCAATAGTAATGTAGTGATGGACTGTGGAGAGTGATTCAATCGTAATGTAGTGATGGACTGTGGAGAGGGATTCAATAGTAATGTAGTGATGGACTGTGGAGAGGGATTCAATAGTAATGTAGTGATGGACTGTGGAGAGGGATTCAATAGTAATGTAGTGATGGACTGTGGAGATGGCTTCAATAGCAATGTAGTGATGCACTGTGGAGAGGGATTCAATAGTAATGTAGTGATGCACTGTGGAGAGGGATTCAATAGTAATGTAGTGATGGACTGTGGAGAGGGATTCAATAGTAATGTAGTGATGGACTGTGGAGAGGGATTCAATTGTAATGTAGTGATGGACTGTGGAGAGGGATTCAATAGTAATGTAGTGATGGACTGTGGAGAGGGATTCAATAGTAATGTAGTGATGGACTGTGGAGAGGGATTCAATAGTAATGTAGTGATGGACTGTGGAGAGGGATTCAATAGTAATGTAGTGATGGACTGTGGAGAGTGATTCAATCGTAATGTAGTGATGGACTGTGGAGAGGGATTCAATAGTAATGTAGTGATGGACTGTAGAGAGGGATTCAATAGTAATGTAGTGATGACTGTGGAGAGGGATTCAATAGTAATGTAGTGATGGACTGTGGAGAGGGATTCAATAGTAATGTAGTGATGGACTGTGGAGAGGGATTCAATAGTAATGTAGTGATGGACTGTGGAGTCTATTGTAACAGTGGTATCAGACCCCTGGGGATCCCAGTCTGTTGTAACAGTGGTACAGTACCAGACCCCTGGGGATCCCAGTCTATTGTAACAGTGGTATCAGACCCCTGGGGATCCCAGTCTGTTGTAACAGTGGTACAGTACCAGACCCCTGGGGATCCCAGTCTGTTGTAACAGTGGTACCAGATCCCTGGCGATCCCAGTCTGTTGTAACAGTGGTACAGTACCAGACACCTGGGGATCCCAGTCTGTTGTAACAGTGGTATCAGATCCCTGGCGATCCCAGTCTATTCTAACAGTGGTACAGTATCAGACCCCTGGGTATCCCAGTCTGTTGTAACAGTGGTACCAGACCCCTGGGGATCCCAGTCTATTGTAACAGTGGTATCAGATCCCTGGCGATCCCAGTCTATTCTAACAGTGGTACAGTATCAGACCCCTGGGTATCCCAGTCTGTTGTAACAGTGGTACAGGACCCCTGGGGATCCCAGTCTATTGTAACAGTGGTATCAGATCCCTGGCGATCCCAGTCTGTTGTAACAGTGGTACCAGATCCCTGGGGATCCCAGTCTGTTGTAACAGTGGTACCAGACCCCTGGGGATCCCAGTCTATTGTAACAGTGGTATCAGATCCCTGGGGATCACAGTCTATTGTAACAGTGGTATCAGATCCCTGGCGATCCCAGTCTATTGTAACAGTGGTACAGTATCAGGACCCCTGGGGATCCCAGTCTATTGTAACAGTGGTATCAGACCCCTGGGGATCCCAGTCTGTTGTAACAGTGGTACAGTACCAGACCCCTGGGGATCCCAGTCTGTTGTAACAGTGGTACCAGATCCCTGGCGATCCCAGTCTGTTGTAACAGTGGTACAGTACCAGACACCTGGGGATCCCAGTCTGTTGTAACAGTGGTACCAGACCCCTGGGGATCCCAGTCTATTGTAACAGTGGTATTAGATCCCTGGCGATCCCAGTCTATTCTAACAGTGGTACAGTATCAGACCCCTGGGTATCCCAGTCTGTTGTAACAGTGGTACAGGACCCCTGGGGATCCCAGTCTATTGTAACAGTGGTATCAGATCCCTGGCGATCCCAGTCTGTTGTAACAGTGGTACCAGATCCCTGGGGATCCCAGTCTGTTGTAACAGTGGTACCAGACCCCTGGGGATCCCAGTCTATTGTAACAGTGGTATCAGATCCCTGGGGATCCCAGTCTATTGTAACAGTGGTATCAGATCCCTGGCGACCCCAGTCTATTGTAACATTGGTACAGTATCAGAACCCTGGGGATCCCAGTCTGTTGTAACAGTGGTACAGTATCAGACCCCTGGGGATCCCAGTCTGTTGTAACAGTGGTACGGTATCAGACCCCTGGGGATCCCAGTCTGTTGTAACAGTGGTATCAGACCCCTGGGGATCCCAGTCTATTGTAACAGTGGTATCAGACCCCTGGGGATCCCAGTCTATTGTAACAGTGGTACGGTATCAGACCAGACCCCTGGGGATCCCAGTCTGTTGTAACAGTGGTACCAGACCCCTGGGGATCCCAGTCTATTGTAACAGTGGTATCAGATCCCTGGGGATCCCAGTCTATTGTAACAGTGGTACAGTATCAGACCCCTGGGGATCCCAGTCTGTTGTAACAGTGGTACAGTACCAGTCCCCTGGGGATCCCAGTCTGTTGTAACAGTGGTACCAGATCCCTGGGGATCCCAGTCTATTGTAACAGTGGTATAGTATCAGACCCCTGGGGATCCCAGTCTGTTGTAACAGTGGTACAGTACCAGACCCCTGGCGATCCCAGTCTATTGTAACAGTGGTATCAGACCCCTGGGGATCCCAGTCTATTGTAAAAGTGGTATCAGACCCCTGGGGATCCCAGTCTGTTGTAACAGTGGTACAGTACCAGACCCCTGGGGATCCCAGTCTGTTGTAACAGTGGTACCAGACCCCTGGGGATCCCAGTCTATTGTAACAGTGGTATCAGATCCCTGGGGATCCCAGTCTGTTGTAACAGTGGTACAGTACCAGATCCCTGGGGATCCCAGTCTGTTGTAACAGTGGTACAGTTTCAGACCCCTGGGGATCCCAGTCTGTTGTAACAGTGGTACCAGATCCCTGGGGATCCCAGTCTATTCTAACAGTGGTACAGTATCAGACCCCTGGGTATCCCAGTCTGTTGTAACAGTGGTACCAGACCCCTGGGGATCCCAGTCTGTTGTAACAGTGGTACAGTATCAGAACCCTGGGGATCCCAGTCTGTTGTAACAGTGGTACAGTATCAGACCCCTCGGGATCCCAGTCTGTTGTAACAGTGGTACAGTATCAGACCCCTGGGGATCCCAGTCTGTTGTAACAGTGGTACAGTATCAGAACCCTGGGGATCCCAGTCTGTTGTAACAGTGGTACGGTATCAGACCAGACCCCTGGGGATCCCAGTCTGTTGTAACAGTGGTACCAGACCCCTGGGGATCCCAGTCTATTGTAACAGTGGTATCAGACCCTTGGCGATCCCAGTCTGTTGTAACAGTGGTATCAGATCCCTGGGGATCCCAGTCTGTTGTAACAGTGGTATCAGATCCCTGGGGATCCCAGTCTATTGTAACAGTGGTACCAGATCCCTGGGGATCCCAGTCTATTCTAACAGTGGTACAGTATCAGACCCCTGGGTATCCCAGTCTGTTGTAACAGTGGTACCAGACCCCTGGGGATCCCAGTCTGTTGTAACAGTGGTACAGTATCAGAACCCAGGGGATCCCAGTCTGTTGTAACAGTGGTACGGTATCAGACCATACCCCTGGGGATTCCAGTCTGTTGTAACAGTGGTACCAGACCCCTGGGGATCCCAGTCTGTTGTAACAGTGGTATCAGACCCCTGGGGATCCCAGTCTGTTGTAACAGTGGTATCAGTCCCCTGGGGATCCCAGTCTGTTGTAACAGTGGTACGGTATCAGACCCCTGGGGATCCCAGTCTGTTGTAACAGTGGTATCAGTCCCCTGGGGATCCCAGTCTGTTGTAACAGTGGTATCAGACCCCTGGGGATCCCAGTCTGTTGTAACAGTGGTATCAGACCCCTGGGGATCCCAGTCTGTTGTAACAGTGGTATCAGTCCCCGGGGGATCCCAGTCTGTTGTAACAGTGGTACAGTATCAGACCCCTGGGGATCCCAGTCTGTTGTAACAGTGGTACAGTATCAGACCCCTGGGGATCCCAGTCTGTTGTAAAAGTGGTACAGTTTCAGACCCCTGGGGATCCCAGTCTGTTGTAACAGTGGTACAGTATCAGACCCCTGGGGATCCCAGTCTGTTGTAACAGTGGTATCAGTCCCCTGGGGATCCCAGTCTATTGTAAAAGTGGTACAGTTTCAGACCCCTGGGGATCCCAGTCTGTTGTAACAGTGGTACAGTATCAGACCCCTGGGGATCCCAGTCTGTTGTAACAGTGGTACAGTATCAGACCCCTGGGGATCCCAGTCTGTTGTAACAGTGGTATCAGTCCCCTGGGGATCCCAGTCTGTTGTAACAGTGGTATCAGTCCCCTGGGGATCCCAGTCTGTTGTAACTGTGGTACAGTATCAGACCCCTGGGGATCCCAGTCTGTTGTAACAATGGTACAGTACCAGACCCCTGGGGATCCCAGTCTGTTGTAACAGTGGTACAGTACCAGACCCCTGGGGATCCCAGTCTGTTGTAACAGTGGTACAGTACCAGACCCCTGGGGATCCCAGTCTGTTGTAACAGTGGTACAGTATCAGACCCCTGGGGATCCCAGTCTGTTGTAACAGTGGTACAGTATCAGACCCCTGGGGATCCCAGTCTGTTGTAACAGTGGTATCAGTCCCCTGGGGATCCCAGTCTGTTGTAACAGTGGTACAGTACCAGACCCCTGGGGATCCCAGTCTGTTGTAACAGTGGTACAGTATCAGACCCCTGGGGATCCCAGTCTGTTGTAACAGTGGTACAGTATCAGACCCCTGGGGATCCCAGTCTATTGTAAAAGTGGTACAGTATCAGACCCCTGGGGATCCCAGTCTGTTGTAACAGTGGTACAGTATCAGACCCCTGGGGATCCCAGTCTGTTGTAACAGTGGTATCAGACCCCTGGGGATCCCAGTCTTTTGTAACAGTGGTATCAGTCCCCTGGGGATCCCAGTCTGTTGTAACTGTGGTACAGTATCAGACCCCTGGGGATCCCAGTCTGTTGTAACAGTGGTACAGTATCAGACCCCTGGGGATCCCAGTCTGTTGTAACAGTGGTATCAGACACCTGGGGATCCCAGTCTATTGTAAAAGTGGTACAGTATCAGACCCCTGGGGATCCCAGTCTGTTGTAACAGTGGTACAGTATCAGACCCCTGGGGATCCCAGTCTGTTGTAACAGTGGTATCAGACCCCTGGGGATCCCAGTCTGTTGTAACAGTGGTATCAGTCCCCTGGGGATCCCAGTCTGTTGTAACTGTGGTACAGTATCAGACCCCTGGGGATCCCAGTCTGTTGTAACAGTGGTACAGTATCAGACCCCTGGGGATCCCAGTCTGTTGTAACAGTGGTATCAGACCCCTGGGGATCCCAGTCTGTTGTAACAGTGGTACAGTACCAGACCCCTGGGGATCCCAGTCTGTTGTAACAGTGGTACAGTACCAGACCCCTGGGGATCCCAGTCTGTTGTAACAGTGGTACAGTATCAGACCCCTGGGGATCCCAGTCTGTTGTAACAGTGGTACAGTATCAGACCCCTGGGGATCCCAGTCTGTTGTAACAGTGGTACAGTATCAGACCCCTGGGGATCCCAGTCTGTTGTAACAGTGGTACAGTATCAGACCCCTGGGGATCCCAGTCTGTTGTAACAGTGGTACAGTATCAGACCCCTGGGGATCCCAGTCTGTTGTAACAGTGGTATCAGACCCCTGGGGATCCCAGTCTGTTGTAACAGTGGTATCAGACCCCTGGGGATCCCAGTCTGTTGTAACAGTGGTATCAGTCCCCTGGGGATCCCAGTCTGTTGTAACAGTGGTATCAGTCCCCTGGGGATCCCAGTCTGTTGTAACAGTGGTATCAGACCCCTGGGGATCCCAGTCTGTTGTAACAGTGGTATCAGACCCCTGGGGATCCCAGTCTGTTGTAACAGTGGTATCAGACCCCTGGGGATCCCAGTCTGTTGTAACAGTGGTACAGTATCAGACCCCTGGGGATCCCAGTCTGTTGTAACAGTGGTACAGTACCAGACCCCTGGGGATCCCAGTCTGTTGTAACAGTGGTACAGTACCAGACCCCTGGGGATCCCAGTCTGTTGTAACAGTGGTACAGTACCAGACCCCTGGGGATCCCAGTCTGTTGTAACAGTGGTACAGTACCAGACCCCTGGGGATCCCAGTCTGTTGTAACAGTGGTACCAGACCCCTGGGGATCCCAGTCTGTTGTAACAGTGGTACAGTATCAGAACCCAGGGGATCCCAGTCTGTTGTAACAGTGGTACAGTATCAGACCCCTGGGGATCCCAGTCTGTTGTAACAGTGGTATCAGACCCCTGGGGATCCCAGTCTGTTGTAACAGTGGTATCAGTCCCCTGGGGATCCCAGTCTGTTGTAACAGTGGTATCAGACCCCTGGGGATCCCAGTCTGTTGTAACAGTGGTACAGTATCAGACCCCTGGGGATCCCAGTCTGTTGTAACAGTGGTACAGTACCAGACTCCTGGGGATCCCAGTCTGTTGTAACAGTGGTACAGTATCAGACCCCTGGGGATCCCAGTCTGTTGTAACAGTGGTACAGTATCAGACCCCTGGGGATCCCAGTCTGTTGTAACAGTGGTACAGTATCAGACCCCTGGGGATCCCAGTCTGTTGTAACAGTGGTACAGTATCAGACCCCTGGGGATCCCAGTCTGTTGTAACAGTGGTACAGTATCAGACCCCTGGGGATCCCAGTCTGTTGTAACAGTGGTATCAGACCCCTGGGGATCCCAGTCTGTTGTAACAGTGGTATCAGACCCCTGGGGATCCCAGTCTGTTGTAACAGTGGTATCAGTCCCCTGGGGATCCCAGTCTGTTGTAACAGTGGTATCAGTCCCCTGGGGATCCCAGTCTGTTGTAACAGTGGTATCAGACCCCTGGGGATCCCAGTCTGTTGTAACAGTGGTATCAGACCCCTGGGGATCCCAGTCTGTTGTAACAGTGGTATCAGACCCCTGGGGATCCCAGTCTGTTGTAACAGTGGTACAGTATCAGACCCCTGGGGATCCCAGTCTGTTGTAACAGTGGTACAGTACCAGACCCCTGGGGATCCCAGTCTGTTGTAACAGTGGTACAGTACCAGACCCCTGGGGATCCCAGTCTGTTGTAACAGTGGTACAGTACCAGACCCCTGGGGATCCCAGTCTGTTGTAACAGTGGTACAGTACCAGAACTTTGGGGATCCCAGTCTGTTGTAACAGTGGTACCAGACCCCTGGGGATCCCAGTCTGTTGTAACAGTGGTACAGTATCAGAACCCAGGGGATCCCAGTCTGTTGTAACAGTGGTACAGTATCAGACCCCTGGGGATCCCAGTCTGTTGTAACAGTGGTATCAGACCCCTGGGGATCCCAGTCTGTTGTAACAGTGGTATCAGTCCCCTGGGGATCCCAGTCTGTTGTAACAGTGGTATCAGTCCCCTGGGGATCCCAGTCTGTTGTAACAGTGGTATCAGACCCCTGGGGATCCCAGTCTGTTGTAACAGTGGTACCAGACCCCTGGGGATCCCAGTCTGTTGTAACAGTGGTACAGTATCAGACCCCTGGGGATCCCAGTCTGTTGTAACAGTGGTATCAGACCCCTGGGGATCCCAGTCTGTTGTAACAGTGGTACCAGACCCCTGGGGAACCCAGTCTATTGTAACAGTGGTACCAGACCCCTGGGGATCCCAGTCTATTGTAACAGTGGTATCAGACCCCTGGGGATCCCAGTCTGTTGTAACAGTGGTACCAGACCCCTGGGGATCCCAGTCTGTTGTAACAGTGGTATCAGACCCCTGGGGATCCCAGTCTGTTGTAACAGTGGTACCAGACCCCTGGGGAACCCAGTCTATTGTAACAGTGGTACCAGACCCCTGGGGATCCCAGTCTATTGTAACAGTGGTACCAGACCCCTGGGGATCCCAGTCTATTGTAACAGTGGTACCAGACCCCTGGGGATCCCAGTCTGTTGTAACAGTGGTATCAGATCCCTGGGGATCCCAGTCTGTTGTAACAGTGGTACCAGACCCCTGGGGATCCCAGTCTGTTGTAACAGTGGTACCAGATCCCTGGCGATCCCAGTCTGTTGTAACAGTGGTATCAGACCCCTGGGGATCCCAGTCTGTTGTAACAGTGGTATCAGACCCCTGGGGATCCCAGTCTATTGTAACAGTGGTATCAGTCCCCTGGGGATCCCAGTCTGTTGTAACAGTGGTATCAGACCCCTGGGGATCCCAGTCTATTGTAACAGTGGTATCAGACCCCTGGGGATCCCAGTCTGTTGTAACAGTGGTATCAGACCCCTGGGGATCCCAGTCTGTTGTAACAGTGGTATCAGTCCCCTGGGGATCCCAGTCTATTGTAACAGTGGTACCAGACCCCTGGGGATCCCAGTCTGTTGTAACAGTGGTACCAGACCCCTGGGGATCCCAGTCTGTTGTAACAGTGGTATCAGACCCCTGGGGATCCCAGTCTGTTGTAACAGTGGTATCAGACCCCTGGGGATCCCAGTCTGTTGTAACAGTGGTATCAGACCCCTGGGGATCCCAGTCTGTTGTAACAGTGGTATCAGACCCCTGGGGATCCCAGTCTGTTGTAACAGTGGTATCAGACCCCTGGGGATCCCAGTCTATTGTAACAGTGGTATCAGACCCCTGGGGATCCCAGTCTATTGTAACAGTGGTACAGTACCAGACCCCTGGGGATCCCAGTCTATTGTAACAGTGGTATCAGACCCCTGGGGATCCCAGTCTGTTGTAACAGTGGTATCAGACCCCTGGGGATCCCAGTCTGTTGTAACAGTGGTATCAGACCCTGGGGATCCCAGTCTATTGTAACAGTGGTATCAGACCCCTGGGGATCCCAGTCTATTGTAACAGTGGTATCAGACCCCTGGGGATCCCAGTCTATTGTAACAGTGGTATCAGACCCCTGGGGATCCCAGTCTGTTGTAACAGTGGTACAGTACCAGACCCCTGGGGATCCCAGTCTGTTATAACAGTGGTATCAGACCCCTGGGGATCCCAGTCTATTGTAACAGTGGTATCAGACCCTGGGGATCCCAGTCTGTTGTAACAGTGGTATCAGACCCCTGGGGATCCCAGTCTATTGTAACAGTGGTATCAGACCCCTGGGGATCCCAGTCTATTGTAACAGTGGTACCAGATCCCTGGGGATCCCAGTCTATTGTAACAGTGGTATCAGACCCCTGGGGATCCCAGTCTATTGTAACAGTGGTATCAGACCCCTGGGGATCCCAGTCTGTTGTAACAGTGGTATCAGACCCCTGGGGATCCCAGTCTGTTGTAACAGTGGTACCAGACCCCCTGGGGATCCCAGTCTATTGTAACAGTGGTATCAGACCCCTGGGGATCCCAGTCTGTTGTAACAGTGGTATCAGACCCCTGGGGATCCCAGTCTATTGTAACAGTGGTATCAGTCCCCTGGGGATCCCAGTCTATTGTAACAGTGGTATCAGACCCCTGGGTATCCCAGTCTATTGTAACAGTGGTACAGTATCAGACCCCTGGGGATCCCAGTCTATTGTAACAGTGGTACAGTATCAGACCCCTGGGGATCCCAGTCTGTTGTAACAGTGGTATCAGACCCCTGGGGATCCCAGTCTATTGTAACAGTGGTATCAGACCCCTGGGGATCCCAGTCTATTGTAACAGTGGTATCAGACCCCTGGGGATCCCAGTCTATTGTAACAGTGGTACGGTATCAGACCCCTGGGGATCCCAGTCTATTGTAACAGTGGTATCAGACCCCTGGGGATCCCAGTCTATTGTAACAGTGGTATCAGACCCCTGGGGATCCCAGTCTATTGTAACAGTGGTATCAGACCCTGGGGATCCCAGTCTGTTGTAACAGTGGTACCAGACCCCTGGGGATCCCAGTCTATTGTAACAGTGGTATCAGACCCCTGGGGATCCCAGTCTGTTGTAACAGTGGTATCAGACCCCTGGGGATCCCAGTCTATTGTAACAGTGGTACAGTATCAGACCCCTGGGGATCCCAGTCTGTTGTAACAGTGGTACCAGACCCCTGGGGATCCCAGTCTATTGTAACAGTGGTATCAGACCCCTGGGGATCCCAGTCTGTTGTAACAGTGGTACAGTACCAGACCCCTGGGGATCCCAGTCTGTTGTAACAGTGGTACAGTACCAGACCCCTGGGGATCCCAGTCTGTTGTAACAGTGGTATCAGACCCCTGGGGATCCCAGTCTATTGTAACAGTGGTATCAGACCCCTGGGGATCCCAGTCTATTGTAACAGTGGTATCAGACCCTGGGGATCCCAGTCTGTTGTAACAGTGGTACAGTACCAGACCCCTGGGGATCCCAGTCTGTTGTAACAGTGGTATCAGACCCCTGGGGATCCCAGTCTATTGTAACAGTGGTATCAGACCCCTGGGGATCCCAGTCTATTGTAACAGTGGTATCAGACCCTGGGGATCCCAGTCTGTTGTAACAGTGGTATCAGACCCTGGGGATCCCAGTCTGTTGTAACAGTGGTACCAGACCCCTGGGGATCCCAGTCTGTTGTAACAGTGGTACCAGACCCCTGGGGATCCCAGTCTATTGTAACAGTGGTACCAGACCCCTGGGGATCCCAGTCTATTGTAACAGTGGTACCAGACCCTGGGGATCCCAGTCTATTGTAACAGTGGTACCAGACCCCTGGGGATCCCAGTCTATTGTAACAGTGGTACCAGACCCCTGGGGATCCCAGTCTATTGTAACAGTGGTACCAGACCCTGGGGATCCCAGTCTATTGTAACAGTGGTACCAGACCCTGGGGATCCCAGTCTATTGTAACAGTGGTACCAGACCCCTGGGGATCCCAGTCTATTGTAACAGTGGTACCAGACCCTGGGGATCCCAGTCTATTGTAACAGTGGTATCAGACCCCTGGGGATCCCAGTCTATTGTAACAGTGGTACCAGACCCCTGGGGATCCCAGTCTGTTGTAACAGTGGTATCAGACCCCTGGGGATCCCAGTCTATTGTAACAGTGGTACCAGAACCCTGGGGATCCCAGTCTATTGTAACAGTGGTATCAGACCCCTGGGGATCCCAGTCTGTTGTAACAGTGGTACAGTACCAGACCCCTGGGGATCCCAGTCTATTGTAACAGTGGTACCAGACCCCTGGGGATCCCAGTCTGTTGTAACAGTGGTATCAGACCCCTGGGGATCCCAGTCTGTTGTAACAGTGGTACAGTACCAGACCCCTGGGGATCCCAGTCTATTGTAACAGTGGTACCAGACCCCTGGGGATCCCAGTCTGTTGTAACAGTGGTATCAGACCCCTGGGGATCCCAGTCTATTGTAACAGTGGTACCAGATCCCTGGGGATCCCAGTCTGTTGTAACAGTGGTATCAGACCCCTGGGGATCCCAGTCTGTTGTAACAGTGGTACCAGACCCCTGGGGATCCCAGTCTATTGTAACAGTGGTATCAGAACCCTGGGGATCCCAGTCTATTGTAACAGTGGTACCAGACCCCTGGGGATCCCAGTCTGTTGTAACAGTGGTATCAGACCCCTGGGGATCCCAGTCTATTGTAACAGTGGTATCAGACCCCTGGGGATCCCAGTCTATTGTAACAGTGGTATCAGACCCCTGGGGATCCCAGTCTGTTGTAACAGTGGTATCAGTCCCCTGGGGATCCCAGTCTGTTGTAACAGTGGTATCAGACCCCTGGGGATCCCAGTCTGTTGTAACAGTGGTATCAGACCCCTGGGGATCCCAGTCTGTTGTAACAGTGGTATCAGACCCCTGGGGATCCCAGTCTGTTGTAACAGTGGTATCAGACCCCTGGGGATCCCAGTCTATTGTAACAGTGGTATCAGACCCCTGGGGATCCCAGTCTGTTGTAACAGTGGTATCAGACCCTGGGGATCCCAGTCTGTTGTAACAGTGGTATCAGACCCCTGGGGATCCCAGTCTGTTGTAACAGTGGTATCAGACCCCTGGGGATCCCAGTCTGTTGTAACAGTGGTATCAGAACCCTGGGGATCCCAGTCTGTTGTAACAGTGGTATCAGACCCCTGGGGATCTCAGTCTATTGTAACAGTGGTATCAGACCCTGGGGATCCCAGTCTATTGTAACAGTGGTATCAGACCCCTGGGGATCCCAGTCTGTTGTAACAGTGGTACAGTATCAGACCCTGGGGATCCCAGTCTGTTGTAACAGTGGTATCAGACCCCTGGGGATCCCAGTCTATTGTAACAGTGGTATCAGACCCCTGGGGATCCCAGTCTGTTGTAACAGTGGTATCAGACCCCTGGGGATCCCAGTCTGTTGTAACAGTGGTATCAGACCCCTGGGGATCCCAGTCTGTTGTAACAGTGGTATCAGACCCCTGGGGATCCCAGTCTGTTGTAACAGTGGTATCAGAACCCTGGGGATCCCAGTCTGTTGTAACAGTGGTATCAGACCCCTGGGGATCCCAGTCTATTGTAACAGTGGTATCAGACCCTGGGGATCCCAGTCTATTGTAACAGTGGTATCAGACCCCTGGGGATCCCAGTCTGTTGTAACAGTGGTACAGTATCAGACCCTGGGGATCCCAGTCTGTTGTAACAGTGGTATCAGACCCCTGGGGATCCCAGTCTATTGTAACAGTGGTATCAGTCCCCTGGGGATCCCAGTCTGTTGTAACAGTGGTATCAGACCCCTGGGGATCCCAGTCTATTGTAACAGTGGTATCAGACCCCTGGGGATCCCAGTCTGTTGTAACAGTGGTATCAGACCCCTGGGGATCCCAGTCTATTGTAACAGTGGTATCAGTCCCCTGGGGATCCCAGTCTGTTGTAACAGTGGTATCAGACCCCTGGGGATCCCAGTCTATTGTAACAGTGGTATCAGACCCCTGGGGATCCCAGTCTGTTGTAACAGTGGTACCAGACCCCTGGGGATCCCAGTCTGTTGTAACAGTGGTATCAGACCCCTGGGGATCCCAGTCTATTGTAACAGTGGTATCAGACCCCTGGGGATCCCAGTCTGTTGTAACAGTGGTATCAGACCCCTGGGGATCCCAGTCTGTTGTAACAGTGGTATCAGACCCCTGGGGATCCCAGTCTGTTGTAACAGTGGTACAGTATCAGACCCCTGGGGATCCCAGTCTGTTGTAACAGTGGTACCAGACCCCTGGGGATCCCAGTCTATTGTAACAGTGGTACCAGAACCCTGGGGATCCCAGTCTATTGTAACAGTGGTATCAGACCCCTGGGGATCCCAGTCTGTTGTAACAGTGGTATCAGACCCCTGGGGATCCCAGTCTGTTGTAACAGTGGTATCAGACCCCTGGGGATCCCAGTCTGTTGTAACAGTGGTATCAGAACCCTGGGGATCCCAGTCTGTTGTAACAGTGGTATCAGACCCCTGGGGATCCCAGTCTATTGTAACAGTGGTATCAGACCCTGGGGATCCCAGTCTATTGTAACAGTGGTATCAGACCCCTGGGGATCCCAGTCTGTTGTAACAGTGGTACAGTATCAGACCCTGGGGATCCCAGTCTGTTGTAACAGTGGTATCAGACCCCTGGGGATCCCAGTCTATTGTAACAGTGGTATCAGTCCCCTGGGGATCCCAGTCTGTTGTAACAGTGGTATCAGACCCCTGGGGATCCCAGTCTATTGTAACAGTGGTATCAGACCCCTGGGGATCCCAGTCTGTTGTAACAGTGGTATCAGACCCCTGGGGATCCCAGTCTATTGTAACAGTGGTATCAGTCCCCTGGGGATCCCAGTCTGTTGTAACAGTGGTATCAGACCCCTGGGGATCCCAGTCTATTGTAACAGTGGTATCAGACCCCTGGGGATCCCAGTCTGTTGTAACAGTGGTACCAGACCCCTGGGGATCCCAGTCTGTTGTAACAGTGGTATCAGACCCCTGGGGATCCCAGTCTATTGTAACAGTGGTATCAGACCCCTGGGGATCCCAGTCTGTTGTAACAGTGGTATCAGACCCCTGGGGATCCCAGTCTGTTGTAACAGTGGTATCAGACCCCTGGGGATCCCAGTCTGTTGTAACAGTGGTACAGTATCAGACCCCTGGGGATCCCAGTCTGTTGTAACAGTGGTACCAGACCCCTGGGGATCCCAGTCTATTGTAACAGTGGTACCAGAACCCTGGGGATCCCAGTCTATTGTAACAGTGGTACCAGAACCCTGGGGATCCCAGTCTGTTGTAACAGTGGTATCAGACCCCTGGGGATCCCAGTCTATTGTAACAGTGGTACCAGACCCCTGGGGATCCCAGTCTGTTGTAACAGTGGTATCAGACCCCTGGGGATCCCAGTCTGTTGTAACAGTGGTATCAGACCCCTGGGGATCCCAGTCTGTTGTAACAGTGGTACAGTATCAGACCCCTGGGGATCCCAGTCTGTTGTAACAGTGGTATCAGACCCCTGGGGATCCCAGTCTGTTGTAACAGTGGTACCAGACCCCTGGGGATCCCAGTCTGTTGTAACAGTGGTACCAGACCCCTGGGGATCCCAGTCTGTTGTAACAGTGGTATCAGACCCCTGGGGATCCCAGTCTGTTGTAACAGTGGTATCAGACCCTGGGGATCCCAGTCTGTTGTAACAGTGGTATCAGACCCTGGGGATCCCAGTCTGTTGTAACAGTGGTATCAGTCCCCTGGGGATCCCAGTCTGTTGTAACAGTGGTACCAGACCCCTGGGGATCCCAGTCTGTTGTAACAGTGGTATCAGTCCCCTGGGGATCCCAGTCTATTGTAACAGTGGTATCAGACCCCTGGGGATCCCAGTCTATTGTAACAGTGGTATCAGACCCCTGGGGATCCCAGTCTATTGTAACAGTGGTATCAGACCCCTGGGGATTCCAGTCTATTGTAACAGTGGTATCAGACCCCTGGGGATCCCAGTCTATTGTAACAGTGGTACAGTATCAGACCCCTGGGGATCCCAGTCTGTTGTAACAGTGGTATCAGACCCCTGGGGATCCCAGTCTGTTGTAACAGTGGTACCAGACCCCTGGGGATCCCAGTCTGTTGTAACAGTGGTATCAGACCCCTGGGGATCCCAGTCTATTGTAACAGTGGTACCAGACCCCTGGGGATCCCAGTCTATTGTAACAGTGGTATCAGACCCCTGGGGATCCCAGTCTGTTGTAACAGTGGTATCAGACCCTGGGGATCCCAGTCTATTGTAACAGTGGTATCAAGAACCCTGGGGATCCCAGTCTATTGTAACAGTGGTATCAGACCCCTGGGGATCCCAGTCTATTGTAACAGTGGTATCAGACCCCTGGGGATCCCAGTCTATTGTAACAGTGGTACAGACCCTGGGGATCCCAGTCTATTGTAACAGTGGTATCAGACCCTGGGGATCCCAGTCTATTGTAACAGTGGTACAGACCCCTGGGATCCCAGTCTATTGTAACAGTGGTATCAGACCCCTGGGGATCCCAGTCTGTTGTAACAGTGGTATCAGACCCTGGGATCCCAGTCTATTGTAAACAGTGGTATCAGACCCCTGGGGATCCCAGTCTATTGTAACAGTGGTATCAGACCCCTGGGGATCCCAGTCTATTGTAACAGTGGTATCAGACCCCTGGGGATCCCAGTCTATTGTAACAGTGGTATCAGACCCCTGGGGATCCCAGTCTATTGTAACAGTGGTATCAGACCCCTGGGGATCCCAGTCTATTGTAACAGTGGTATCAGACCCCTGGGGATCCCAGTCTATTGTAACAGTGGTATCAGACCCCTGGGGATCCCAGTCTATTGTAACAGTGGTATCAGACCCCTGGGGATCCCAGTCTATTGTAACAGTGGTATCAGACCCCTGGGGATCCAGTCTATTGTAACAGTGGTATCAGACCCCTGGGGATCCCAGTCTATTGTAACAGTGGTATCAGACCCCTGGGATCCCAGTCTATTGTAACAGTGGTATCAGACCCCTGGGGATCCCAGTCTGTTGTAACAGTGGTATCAGACCCCTGGGGATCCCAGTCTGTTGTAACAGTGGTATCAGACCCCTGGGGATCCCAGTCTGTTGTAACAGTGGTATCAGACCCCTGGGATCCCAGTCTGTTGTAACAGTGGTATCAGACCCCTGGGGATCCCAGTCTGTTGTAACAGTGGTATCAGACCCCTGGGGATCCCAGTCTGTTGTAACAGTGGTATCAGACCCTGGGGATCCCAGTCTATTGTAACAGTGGTATCAGACCCCTGGGGATCCCAGTCTATTGTAACAGTGGTATCAGACCCCTGGGGATCCCAGTCTATTGTAACAGTGGTATCAGACCCCTGGGGATCCCAGTCTATTGTAACAGTGGTATCAGACCCCTGGGGATCCCAGTCTATTGTAACAGTGGTATCAGACCCCTGGGGATCCCAGTCTATTGTAACAGTGGTATCAGACCCCTGGGGATCCCAGTCTATTGTAACAGTGGTATCAGACCCCTGGGGATCCCAGTCTGTTGTAACAGTGGTATCAGACCCCTGGGGATCCCAGTCTATTGTAACAGTGGTATCAGACCCTGTTCATCATAACAAACTTTATTATAAGGTATTTTCTTTCTCTAGAGATGTTTTGTCTTTTACTTCAAAGTAAATCTATGTTTATTATTGCGTTATGAGGAGGTGTGTGTTTGCTCTTCCTAATGTGTCTATAGTAATTACTATGATTCTCCTTCTCCTTCAAACGGACTCAACAATCGCCAATTACATTATTGCAAATGATGCTTGAAGGCAGAGAACTTTGGCCTCCCTATAATTTCAGCACCAAAATATTTCTCCTGAATACAGAATAGCTATTTCCATTAATTTTTTGTGTCAGTAGAAATAAACAAATTGTCTTGTAAAGAAAACCAAGATGTCATAAATATCCCTCTCCCCTCCTCTTCTCCCTCTCCCCTCCTCTCCTCTCCTCCCCTCCTCTCCTCCCCTCCTCCCCTCCTCCTCTCCTCCCCTCCTCCCTCCCCCTCCTCTCCTCCCCTCCTCCCATCTCCACCCCAGCACACTGTCATCCTCTGATAATCTGTCAGTTATCGTCCGGGTCCCACTTCAAACAAACCACCTTACCGTCTGGGTCCCACTTCAAAACAAACCACCTTACCGTCTGGGTCCCACTTCAAACAAACCACCTTACCGTCCGGGTCCCATTTCAAACAAACTACCTTACCGTCCGGGTTCCCACTTCAAAACAAACCACCTTACCGTCTGGGTCCCACTTCAAACAAACCACCTTACCGTCTGGGTCCCACTTCAAACAAACCACCTTACCGTCCGGGTCCCATTTCAAACAAACCACCTTACCGTCCGGGTCCCACTTCAAACAAACCACCTTACCGTCTGGGTCCCACTTCAAACAAACCACCTTACCGTCTGGGTCCCACTTCAAACAAATCACCTTACGGTCTGGGTCCCACTTCAAACAAACCACCTTACCGTCTGGGTCCCTCTTCAAACAAACCACCTTGCCATGACCCTTGTCCAATCATCTTTATATACTTCTCTTATAAATTGTTTGTGAGAAATCTATGAAATACCTAAAATGCGACGAACCAACATGTGTAATCAAACCTCTCTGATGTATGGTTGGAGCTAAGAGCTGTAGGTCAATTAGCTTCTTTACATAGTAACTGTCAAATTACAAAAACAACCTACTCTTGAACTAAAATGAAATAGTTACTAGTAAGTTTAAATAGTATTGAATCATACTACTAATGTTTTGTCTAGAGAGTCAGCCATGTCACACAGAACACGATGTGACCTCCAGACCTCTCCTCTCTCTCTAGACTGTAACTCTGTGTCTGAGGTCATCGTGATGTCACCAGACCTCTCCTCTCTCTCCAAAGACTGTAACTCTGTGTCTGAGGTCATCGTGATGTCACCAGACCTCTCCTCTCTCTCTAGACCGTAACTCTGTGTCTGAGGTCATCGTGATGTCACCAGACCTCTCCTCTCTCTCTAGACTGTAACTCTGTGTCTGAGGTCATCGTGATGTCACCAGACCTCTCCTCTCTCTCTCTAGACTGTAACTCTGTGTCTGAGGTCATCGTGATGTCACCAGACCTCTCCTCTCTCTCTAGACCGTAACTCTGTGTCTGAGGTCATCGTGATGTCACCAGACCTCTCCTCTCTCTCTCTAGACCGTAACT
>NW_022265851.1:0-2500 GCF_002021735.2 Oncorhynchus kisutch | reverse complement strand
GATTTCCCAAACAATGTACTGAGCAAATGTCAAATAGGATTTTACCATGTATTCACCCTGCGACACCCTAAATGACAAACAAACCAAAACAAAGTGATTTAAAAAAAAAAGCTTCCGACTCAATTTGGCATGAGGGTCTGTAAAGACCATGTACACAAACAAGCAAGTGTGCGGTAAAATTGGCAAAAAAACATTTATTTCCACAGGGATGCAGTTTCAGCCCTCGTCAACATATACCGTTTTTCCTTGTATTTTTACCATTGTCTTCATAGTGAAGACATCAAAATGATGAAATAACACACATATGGAATCATGTAGAAATCAAAAAGGTTTTTATACAAATGTAAATATGTTTTCTATATGGTAGATTCTTGAAAGTAGCCACCCTTGCTTGATGACAACTTCGCACACCTTTGGCATTCACTCCACCAGCTCATGGTGCAGCAAGTCAGCACCTCAGGGAGTAAATGTCAGTTGGCTTTTCATAGCCGATCATTGAGAGTATCTCTACCGCTCCTGCTGTCTCTAGAGAGTTGAAAACAGCAGGTCTGGGACGGTAGCACGTCCGGTGAACAGGCCAGGGTTTTCATAGCCGCAGGCAGACAGTTGAAACTGGAGCAGCAGCACGGCCAGTTGGACTGGGGACAGCAAGGAGTCATCATGCCAGGTAGTCCTGAGGCATGGTCCTAGGGCTCAGGTCCTCCGAGAGAAGAGAAAGAAAGAAAGAGATGGATAGAGAGAGCATACTTAAATTCTCACACAGGCCATCTGATATCATGAAACACACATCATGTAACATGTTGTAAAGATCAGCCCTGGTCCCCTGCCTGTTTACATCATGTAACATGTTTGTGAGATCATCCCTGGTCCCTGGTCCCCTGCCTGTTTACATCATGTAACATGTTATGAGATCAGCCCTGGTCCCCTGGTCTCCTGCCTGTTTACAATCATGTAACATGTTGTGAGATCAGCCCTGGTCCCCTGGTCCTCCTGGTCCCCTGGTCCCCTGGTCTCCTTGGCCCCCTGGCCCCCTGGTCCCCTGGTCCCCTGGCCCCCTGGCCCCCTGGTCTCCTGGTCTCCTGGTCCCCTGGCCCCCTGGTCCCCTGGTCCCCTGGTCTCCTGGTCCCCTGGTCCCCTGGTCTCCTGGTCCCCCTGGTCCCCCTGGCCCCCTGGTCCCCTGGCCCCCTGGTCCCCTGATCCCATGGTCTCCTGGCCCCCTGGTCCCCTGGCCCCCTGGTCCCCTGGTCCCCTGGCCCCCTGGTCCCCTGGTCCCCTGGTCCCCTGGCCCCCTGGTCCCCTGGCCCCCTGGCTCCCTGGCCCCCTGGTCTCCTGGTCCCCTGGTCCCCTGGCCCCCTGGTCCCCTGGCCCGCTGGTCCCCTGGCCCCCTGGTCCCCTGCCTGTTTACATCATGTAACATGTCCACTATACCCTTTTTTTTACTGCATTGCACTACAAGATTCAAGATCCCTCTCCTCTCCTCTCCTCTCCTCTCCTCTCCTCTCCTCTCCTCTCCTCTCCTCTCCTCTCCTCTCCTCTCCTCTCCTCTCCTCTCTCCTCTCCTCTCCTCTCCTCTCCTCTCCTCTCCTCTCCTCTCCTCTCCTCTCCTCTCCTCTCCTCCCTCCTGCTTAATGATTTCTCCCTCCCAACCTTCCTCTGAGTATCTCCCTGAAGCTGGATTCCCCCAATGGGCTCAGTGCTTTCCTTTAAACTCAGCAGAAAGAGTATTTACCGCAAATTAAATCCTTGCATGGCGTGGTGCTGGATCCCCTGTATGCTGCTGGAAAACAGGGCAATTACTTGGAAAGAGTGAGTCCTGGGAATAGGCCCCATCCTGAGACAGGGTGGGTGCAGACGCAGACTCAAAGTTTGGGTTATCTAGGGAGAAAGAGGAGGGAGAATAGAGGGGGGTGAGGTTGAGAAGGGGAAGAGGGGGATAGTAGGGAGGAGGGGTGAGACGGTGTTTTTCGTAAAAACTTTTCCTCAAAGTTTAAAAAAAAGTGCCTCAACTGAGAAAGGAGAGGAGAGAGTGGAGCAGGGAAAGAGAGGAGGGAAAGAGAGAGGGAAAGAGATAGGGAAAAAGAGGTGAGGGGAAAGAGATGAGAGGAAAGAGAGGAGGGAAAGAGAGGAGGGGAAAGAGAGGAGAGAAAAGAGTAGGAAAGAGAGGAGGGAAGAGAGGAGGGGAAAGAGAGGAGGGGAAAGAGAGGCGGGAAAGAGATGAGAGGAAAGAGAGGAGGGGAAAGAGATGAAAGAAAGAGAGGAGGGAAAGAGATGAGAGAAAGAGAGGAGGGGAAAGAGAGGAGGGGAAAGAGAGGAGGGGAAAGAGGAGGAAAGAGAGGAGGGGAAAGAGAGGAGGGGAAAGAGAGGAGGGGAAAGAGAGGAGGGGCAAGAGAGGAGGGGAAAGAGGAGAGGAAAAGAGAGGAGAGAAAAAGAGGAGGAAAAGAGATGAGAGGAAAGAGAGGAGGGGAAAGAGAGGAGGGGAAAGAGAGAAGGGGAAAGAGAG
>NW_022265850.1:0-3191 GCF_002021735.2 Oncorhynchus kisutch | reverse complement strand
CTACAGTAAGGTGGTTATAGTGTGGCCCTAGCTAGTCCTACAGTAAGGTGTTTATAGTGTGGCCCTAGCTAGTCCTACAGTAAGGTGTTTATAGTGTGGCCCTAGCTAGTCCTACAGTAAGGTGGTTATAGTGTGGCCCTAGCTAGTCCTACAGTAAGGTGTTTATAGTGTGGCCCTAGCTAGTCCTACAGTAAGGTGTTTATAGTGTGGCCCTAGCTAGTCCTACAGTAAGGTGTTTATAGTGTGGCCCTAGCTAGTCCTACAGTAAGGTGGATATAGTGTGGCCCTAGCTAGTCCTACAGTAAGGTGTTTATAGTGTGGCCCTAGCTAGTCCTACAGTAAGGTGTTTATAGTGTGGCCCTAGCTAGTCCTACAGTAAGGTGTTTATAGTGTGGCCCTAGCTAGTCCAACAGTAAGGTGGTTATAGTGTGGCCCTAGCTAGTCCTACAGTAAGGTGGTTATAGTGTGGCCCTAGCTAGTCCTACAGTAAGGTGGTTATAGTCTGGCCCTAGCTAGTCCTACAGTAAGGTGGTTATAGTGTGGCCCTAGCTAGTCCTACAGTAAGGTGTTTATAGTGTGGCCCTAGCTAGTCCTACAGTAAGGTGGTTTATAGTGTGGCCCTAGCTAGTCCTACAGTAAGGTGGTTATAGTGTGGCCCTAGCTAGTCCTACAGTAAGGTGGTTATAGTGTGGCCCTAGCTAGTCCTACAGTAAGGTGTTTATAGTGTGGCCCTAGCTAGTCCTACAGTAAGGTGTTTATAGTGTGGCCCTAGCTAGTCCTACAGTAAGGTGGTTATAGTGTGGCCCTAGCTAGTCCTACAGTAAGGTGTTTATAGTGTGGCCCTAGCTAGTCCTACAGTAAGGTGGTTATAGTGTGGCCCTAGCTAGTCCTACAGTAAGGTGGTTATAGTGTGGCCCTAGCTAGTCCTACAGTAAGGTGTTTATAGTGTGGCCCTAGCTAGTCCTACAGTAAGGTGTTTATAGTGTGGCCCTAGCTAGTCCTACAGTAAGGTGGTTATAGTGTGGCCCTAGCTAGTCCTACAGTAAGGTGTTTATAGTGTGGCCCTAGCTAGTCCTACAGTAAGGTGTTTATAGTGTGGCCCTAGCTAGTCCTACAGTAAGGTGGTTATAGTGTGGCCCTAGCTAGTCCTACAGTAAGGTGTTTATAGTGTGGCCCTAGCTAGTCCTACAGTAAGGTGGTTATAGTGTGGCCCTAGCTAGTCCTACAGTAAGGTGGTTATAGTGTGGCCCTAGCTAGTCCTACAGTAAGGTGTTTATAGTGTGGCCCTAGCTAGTCCTACAGTAAGGTGTTTATAGTGTGGCCCTAGCTAGTCCTACAGTAAGGTGGTTATAGTGTGGCCCTAGCTAGTCCTACAGTAAGGTGTTTATAGTGTGGCCCTAGCTAGTCCTACAGTAAGGTGTTTATAGTGTGGCCCTAGCTAGTACTACAGTAAGGTGTTTATAGTGTGGCCCTAGCTAGTCCTACAGTAAGGTGGTTATAGTGTGGCCCTAGCTAGTCCTACAGTAAGGTGTTTATAGTGTGGCCCTAGCTAGTCCTTACAGTAAGTGTTTATAGTGGGCCCTAGCTAGTCCTACAGTAAGGTTATAGGTGGCCCTAGCTAGTCCTACAGTAAGGTGGTTATAGTGTGGCCACACTATAAACACCTTACTGTAGGACTAGCTAGGGCCACACTATAACCACCTTACTGTAGGACTAGCTAGGGCCACACTATAAACACCTTACTGTAGTACTAGCTAGGGCCACACTATAAACACCTTACTGTAGGACTAGCTAGGGCCACACTATAAACACCTTACTGTAGGACTAGCTAGGGCCACACTATAACCACCTTACTGTAGGACTAGCTAGGGCCACACTATAAACACCTTACTGTAGGACTAGCTAGGGCCACACTATAAACACCTTACTGTAGGACTAGCTAGGGCCACACTATAACCACCTTACTGTAGGACTAGCTAGGGCCACACTATAACCACCTTACTGTAGGACTAGCTAGGGCCACACTATAAACACCTTACTGTAGGACTAGCTAGGGCCACACTATAACCACCTTACTGTAGGACTAGCTAGGGCCACACTATAAACACCTTACTGTAGGACTAGCTAGGGCCACACTATAAACACCTTACTGTAGGACTAGCTAGGGCCACACTATAACCACCTTACTGTAGGACTAGCTAGGGCCACACTATAAACACCTTACTGTAGGACTAGCTAGGGCCACACTATAAACACCTTACTGTAGGACTAGCTAGGGCCACACTATAACCACCTTACTGTAGGACTAGCTAGGGCCACACTATAACCACCTTACTGTAGGACTAGCTAGGGCCACACTATAAACACCTTACTGTAGGACTAGCTAGGGCCACACTATAACCACCTTACTGTAGGACTAGCTAGGGCCACACTATAAACACCTTACTGTAGGACTAGCTAGGGCCACACTATAAACACCTTACTGTAGGACTAGCTAGGGCCACACTATAACCACCTTACTGTAGGACTAGCTAGGGCCACACTATAACCACCTTACTGTAGGACTAGCTAGGGCCACACTATAAACACCTTACTGTAGGACTAGCTAGGGCCACACTATAAACACCTTACTGTAGGACTAGCTAGGGCCACACTATAACCACCTTACTGTAGGACTAGCTAGGGCCAGACTATAACCACCTTACTGTAGGACTAGCTAGGGCCACACTATAACCACCTTACTGTAGGACTAGCTAGGGCCACACTATAACCACCTTACTGTTGGACTAGCTAGGGCCACACTATAAACACCTTACTGTAGGACTAGCTAGGGCCACACTATAAACACCTTACTGTAGGACTAGCTAGGGCCACACTATAAACACCTTACTGTAGGACTAGCTAGGGCCACACTATATCCACCTTACTGTAGGACTAGCTAGGGCCACACTATAAACACCTTACTGTAGGACTAGCTAGGGCCACACTATAAACACCTTACTGTAGGACTAGCTAGGGCCACACTATAACCACCTTACTGTAGTACTAGCTAGGGCCACACTATAACCACCTTACTGTAGGACTAGCTAGGGCCACACTATAAACACCTTACTGTAGGACTAGCTAGGGCCACACTATAAACACCTTACTGTAGGACTAGCTAGGGCCACACTATAACCACCTTACTGTAG
>NW_022265849.1:0-3193 GCF_002021735.2 Oncorhynchus kisutch | reverse complement strand
TCCTGAACTGCGTCATGCGGCTCTCAGGGGCACGATGGCCGTCTCGGGCGCTTCAGCTCCGCCTCATGGCTGCTCTTTCTCAGAGTCGCTCTTTCATCACTTCTCTTCTGCAAGCAGAGGAACACGTCAGGGACAGGCACGGGGACTGGGAGAGCTAGAAGCACTTTGACATCTGCTGATGTAAAAAAAAGAAAGGGCTTATACATACATTTGATGATAGATAGGGAGTTTACGGGGCTGGACTGGGGTGCAACTTAAGTTCTTTAAATAGGGAAACGATATGTTCTGCTCTATCCAGGTGGTATGACGAAGAAATAGTGGAGGTGCACTATACTTGACTGTTCAATCACTGGCATCTCTAACAAAGAGAACTCCAAATTATATACGATAGGGTTTGCGTAGGTCTTACAGGTTTGGAGGTGGCAGGATTTGTCAAATACATGACCACTGATATTCATTGTCATGAACTTGGGATTCCATGTTCCACAATCACATAAAGCTAGGGCAGGACAGGGCAGTGAGGTGAATGTCTTAATTTGCTGTTTCATTGGGGTTCTAAAGCAGTAGTTTTAGAAGCAAGGTGGTTACCTTGGAGGCCATGTTGGCATCATGTGTTCTACAGGCCTTTTCCTGAAAAATAGTCTCGTGTGCAACTGGACAGTGTTTGGGGTAGCAGGGAGAGGCAGGCTTGGAGGGCACTGATGGGAAACAGTGACTGATTGGGTAACTGGACAGTGACCATTGATTCACCACTTCAACAGACCAGTGAAGACATAATCAGGCTTTACTAAGGCAGTGCAAGCTGGGTCAAAAACTACTTCCCACAAAATAGTCAGTCCTCCACCCACAGAAAAGATCCAAATCAAGCAATTTAGGGTTTGATGACAAATAAAAACACAAAAAAAACTTCAACTAACAATTTAGATTTTTAGCCAGAGTACATTATAGGTTTATTTGAATTTGAACATGCTGTTTTATCTGTTTAGACAAGAGGAAGAATGACTGAGTGCTCTCATGCTGCTATTGGCCCTGTGTTGGGCCTTGGATGGAGAGGTGGACTGTGGACTTACTTCCTCTTCTTGGCTTCACAGGCTCATCCTCCAGAGCTTCTCTGCTGCGCCTCCAGCTCCTCTTTGCTGATTCCTGAGGGAACGATAATTGATAAGACAGCTGTGTAACATTATAAATGAGGCCATCCTCATGAAAACCACAGAGGCATAATGAGAGTAGGGCTGTGGAGATTATGGAATCTTGGGTAATAATTCATTGTCAAGAGAATAGCTAGGGCTATTGTCAGTAATTTTATGGAAAATGTTTTGGACTTGTAATGCATCTAGTTAAATTAGCTAGGACATACAGTGGGGTCAAATTATTGACCCTTGATAAAAAAATTGACAAAAATTAAGTATAAATATATTCAAATACTGAGCTATATTGAATACTAAAACATTTTATACTAATACATTGCTCAGAAACGATTTTTTTTGAAGTAATATTTTCTCCCCTCAAAAGGGTAGGGTAAAAAATGACTGACACCCTGTTTTCAATACTCACCTTGCAAGGAAACAAGCACTGAGCATTTTTCTAAGATGTTTTATGAGTGGGAGAATGGTCTAAGATACTCCAAATGTGTTCTCCACTCATAAACATCTTAGAAAATGCTCAGTGCTTGTTTCCTTGCAAGGTGAGGTATTGAAAACAGGGGTGTCAGTCATTTTTTACCTACCTTTTGAGGGGAGAAAAGTATTACTTCAAAAAAATCGTTTTCTGAGCAATTGTATTAGTATAAAATGTTTTAGTATTCAATATAGCTCAGTATTTGAATATATTTTATACTGTAATTTTTGTCAATTTTTTTTATCAAGGTGTCAATAATTTGACCCACTGTATGTCTAGCTAATTTAACTAGATGCATTACAAGGTCAAAACATTTTCCATAAAATTACTGACAATAGCCTAGCTATTCTCTTGACAATGAATTATTACCAAGATTCCATAATCTCCACAGCCTACTCTCATTATGCTCTGTGGGTTTTCATGAGGATGGCCTCATTTATAATGTTACACAGCTGTCTTATCAATTATGTTCCTCAGGAATCAGCAAAGAGGAGCTGGAGGCGGCAGCAGAGGAAGCTCTGGAGGATGAGCCTGTGAAGGCCAGAAGAGGAAGTAAGTCCACAGTCACTCTCATCCAAGGGCCAACACAGGGGCAATAGCAGCATGAGGAGGCACTCAGTCATTCTTCCTCTTGTCTAAACAGATAAAAGCATGTTCAAATTCAAATAAACCTATAATGTACTCTGGCTAAAAATCTAAATTGTTAGTTGAAGGTTTTTTTGTGTTTTTATTTTGTCATCAAACTAAATTGCTTGATTTGGATCTTTTTCTGTGGGGGTGGAGGGACTGACTATTTTGGTGGGAAGTAGTTTTGACCAGCTTGCACTGCCTTAGTAAAGCCTGATTTATGTCTTCACTGGGTCTGTTGAAGTGGTGAATCAATGGTCACTGTCCAGGTTACCAATAGTCATGTTTCCCATCAGTGCCTCCAAGCTGCCTCTCCTGCTACCAAACACTGGTCAGTTGCACACGAGACTATTGTTCAGGGAAAAGGCTGTAGAACACATGATGCCAACATGGGCCTCCAAGGTAACCACTTGCTTCTAAACTACTGCTTTAGGAACCAATGAAACAGCAAATTAAGACATTCACCTCACTGCCTGTCCTGCCTAGCTTTATGTGATTGTGGAACATGGAATCCAAGTTCATGACAATGAATATAGTGGTCATGTATTTGACAAATCCTGCACTCCAACTGTAAGACTACGCAACCCTATCGTATATAATTTGGAGTTCTCTTTTGTTAGAGATGGCCAGTGATTGAACAGTCAAGTATAGTGCACTCACTATTTCTTCGTCATACCACTGGATAGAGCAGAAATATCGTTTCCCTATTTAAAGAACTTAAGTTGCACCCAGTCAGCCGTAAACTCCTATCTATCATCAAATGTATGTATAAAGCCTTTTCTTTTTTTTACATCAGCAGATGTCAAAGTGCTTCTAGTCTCCCAGTCCCGTGTGCTGGTCCTGAGTGTTCCTCTGCTTGCAGGAAGGAGGAAGTGATGAAAGAGGCGGACTCTGAGAAAGAGGCAGCATGGAGGCGGAGCTGAAGGCGGCCGAGAGCGGGCATCGTGCC
>NW_022265848.1:0-3206 GCF_002021735.2 Oncorhynchus kisutch | reverse complement strand
CAGTTGAATATTGAAATTGCTTTATTTCTAGTAGTCTTTCTGTCCAGATGTTTACAATAGTGGGCTATGACATCAGTTTGGAATAGTGGAGGTAAGCTGAGGTGTCTGATGTTGATATCATATGGAATGGTCTGTTTAAGGGTTTTGCTGTCTCATCACCGATTATCAAGATCATTTTCATGCTTTACAAATAGTCCTGTTATGGCACATTGTCTGTCTGCAATTCATTGTGAATAGAGTAAGATAATAAGTGAGTGAATGAATGAAGAGGAATGAAGAGAGACAGAGAAATATGACAGGACATCTGATTGTTGACAAAACCATGCTATGCATCATCAGACTAACAGATGCAAATAAGCACCGAGAGAGAAGGAGTTCAGCATGTAAGGGTTAAGGGCAATTCTGCACTTTTCAACTCTATTATCTATCAGTACAACAGTGTTACGTAATATTATGTGAAAAGGTGTGTTTCTATGATGGTTGGTTAAAAATATGAGAAGAAAGTTCTAAAAAAATGCTTCTCTGTAGGATTAACGTTTTTAAAACTGTAAACTGCAATGAGTTTCTAGACAGAAGGAGGGTATTTTCTAGCTCCACGTCACTGCGAATCTCAGAGTGTTTGAAATACTGTTTTTTAAAATGTTTTAATTTCTACACGTGTAGAATTTTTAACACAAATCAGTGTCGACTCTCTAATGCTCGTGTGGCTGATGGAAGAAGTCAGCAGCATGTTCAAATCTAGTGGAAAGTCTTTCAGAAGAGTGGAGGTTGGTATAGAGCAAAGGGGGACAACTTCATATGAGCATGTGTCACATTTTTGGTCATGTAGTCTACGTTGACACTGGTATTGTGCTGGAGACAATGCAATGAGGTTGACAAGTGGTGGAGTTGCCTTTAATTCTATTCAGGAAGATTAAAGCACATGGCAGTTTTTTTTAAGGTGATGGAGCGTCGAGTGATGAGTGTGAGAAGGAAGGATTACAATGGGAAACAGAAAGTAAAGTGGTCGTGGGTCTAGTAAGTCAAGTTCTGACTGTTCTTTAGTCAGTCAGGGTTCTTGATTGACCGAGATACTGGGAGATCGGGTTTGAAGTGAAAATAAAAGAATTGGTTATTTGGGGTTTTGTGTGTCAAGGAGCAGAAAGTGTGTGCTTTGCACCTGAAAAAGATATTGAATTGTAATGTGTTATATGTGTGTGGATCTGTGAAGCAGGGCACTATCAAGGGGGTTATCTCTGAGTGGCGCTAGAAGTGAGTTAAGGAGTAACTGAAGAATAGATGAGGAGTTGGTGCACGCTGACTGACCGTATGGTGGATGGAGTGGTTGGTGCACGCTGATGACCGTATGGTGGATGGAGTGGTTGGTGCATGCTGATGACCGTATGGTGGATGGAGTGGTTGGTGCACGCTGACTGACCGTATGGTGGATGGAGTGGTTGGTGCGCTGACTGACCGTATGGTGGATGGAGTGGTTGGTGCCGCTGACTGACGTATGATGGATGGAGTGGTTGGTGCACGCTGACTGACCGTATGATGGATGGAGTGGTTGGTGCACGCTGACTGACCCGTATGATGGATGGAGTGGTTGATGAATAAAACCTAATATAACTCAAACTATCCTCAGCATGCTGGACTGCGCAAAATGCAATGCTTTCGTTTGAGTTATATTAGGTTTATTTTCATCAACACTCATCATCATACGGGTCAGTCAGCGTGCCAACCACTCCATCATCATACGGGTCAGTCAGCGTGCCAACACTCATCCATCATAGGGTCAGTCAGCGTGCACAACATCATCACATACGGGTCAGTCAGCGTGACCACCATCATCCCCATACGGGTCAGTCAGCGTGCACAACACTCATCCACATACGGGTCGTCAGCATGCACAACACTCATCACATACGGGTCAGTCAGGTGCACAACCATCTCACATAGGGTCAGTCAGCGTGCACAAATCTGCATCTATTTTCTTAGTTACGTCTTTAGACTCATTCTAGCGCACTCAGGAGATACCCTTGATAGGTGCCTGCTTCACAGATCCACATATAACAATTAAATTCAATATCTTTTTCAGGTGCAAGCACACACTTTTGCTCCTTGGACACAAAACCCAAATAACCATTTCTTGTTATTTTCACTTCAAACGATCTCCAGGTATTCGGTCAATCAAGAACCTGACTGACTAAGACAGTCAGAACTTGGACTTACTAGATCACGACATTTTTCTTGTTTCCATTGTAATCTTCCTTCTCACTCATCATCGACGCTCATCACTTAAAAAAACTGCATGTGCTTTAATTTCTGGAATAGAATTAAGGGCAACTCCACTTGTCAACCTCATTTGCATTGTTCAGCACAATACAGTGTCAACGTAGACTACATGAAAAAATGTGGACACATGCTCATATGAGTTGGTCCCCTTTGCTGCTATACCAACTCACTCTTCTGGAAAGACTTTCCACTAGATGTGGAAATGCTGCTGGGACTTGCTTCCATTCAGCAACGAGCATTAGAGAGGTCGGACACTGATGTTGTGTTAAAAAGTTTACACGGTGTAGAATTAAACATTTTAAAAACAGTGATTTTCAACACTCTGAGATTCGCAGTGACGTGGGGAGCTAGAATACCTCTTCTGTCTAGAACTCATTGAGGTTTTACAGTTTTTAAAACGTTTAATCTACAGAGAAGCATTTTTTTTAGGAATTTTCTCTCATATTTTTAACAAATCATAGAAACACGTTTTCACATAATATTCGTAGACACTGGTTTGGTACTGGATAGGATGAATAGGAGGTTGAAAAGTGGCAGAATTGCCTTTAACCTTTACATGGTGAACTCTTCTCTCTCGGGTGCTTATTTGCATCTGGTTAGAGTCTGGATTGATGGCATAGCATGGGTTTGATGTCAAAATCAGATGTCTGTCATATTTCTGTCTCTCTTTCATTCTCTTCATTATTACTCACTTATTATCTTACTCTATTCACAATGAATGTGCAGACAGACAATGTGCATAACAGGTGATATTTGTAAAGCATGAAATGGATTTTGATAATTGCGGTGATGAGACAGCAAACCTGTAAACAGACCATTTCCATATGATATCAACATCAGACACTCAGCTTACCTCACTATTCCAAACTGATGTCATAGCGTCATATTGTAAACATTGGGACAGAAAGACTACTAGAATAAAGCAATTGTCA